>NW_027182471.1:1200000-1500000 GCF_040938575.1 Ambystoma mexicanum
TCGGAAGGGTCTCAGGATTGGATTGGGAAGGAGTTGGATATCCCTTCTCATGCTATAGGAAGGGTCTCAGGTTGGAATGGGAAGGAGTTGGATATCACATCTCATGCTAAAGGAAGGGTCTCAGGTTTGGTAGAAGCATTGAGATATCACATCTCATGCTATCGGAAGTGTCTCAGGATTGGAATGGGAAGGAGCTGGATATTACATCTCATGCTAAAGGAAGGGTCTCAGGTTTGGAACGGGAAGGAGTTGGATATCCGATCTCATGTTATAGGAAGGGTCTCAGGTTTGGTATAAGCATTGAGATATCACATCTCTGCTATCGGAAGTGTCTCAGGATTGGAATGGGAAGGAATTGGATATCCCATCTCATGTTATAGGACGGGTCTCAGGATTGTTATTAGAATCATTGAGATATCATATTGCATGCTATATGAAGGGTCTAAGGATTGGAATGGGAAAGACTTGGATATCACATCTCATGCTATAGGAAGGGTCTCAGGTTTGGTATAAGCATTGAGATATCAAATCTCATGCTATAGGAAGGGTCTCAGGATTGGAATGGAAGGAGTTGGATATCACATCTCATGTTATAGGAAGGATCTCAGGTTTGGTATTAGAAGCATTGAGACATCACATCTCATGCTATAGGAAGGGTCTCAGGATTGGAATGGGAAGGAGTTGGATATCACATCTCATGCTATAGGAAGGGTCTCAGGTTTGGTATAAGCATTGAGATATCACATCTCATGCTATAGGAAGGGTCTCAGGATTGGAATGGGAAGGAGTTGTATATGACATCTCATGCCGTAGGAAGGGTCTCAGGTTTGGTATAAGCATTGAGATATCACATCTCTGCTATCAGAAGAGTCTCAGGATTGGAATGGGAAGGAGTTGGATATCCCATCTCATGTTATAGGAAGAGTCTCAGGTTTGGTATTAGAAGCATTGAGATATCACATCTCATGCTATAGGAAGTGTCTCAGGATTGGAATGGGAAGGACTTGGATATCACATCTCATGCTATAGGGAGGGTCTCAAGTTTGATATTAGAAGCATTGAGATATCACATCTCATGCTATAGGAAGAGTCTCAGGTTTGGGAAGGGAAGGATTTGGATTTCACATCTCATGTTATAGGATGGTTCTCATGTTTGGTTTTTGAAGCATTGAGATATCACATCTCATGCTATCGGAAGGGTCTCAGGTTTGGTATTAGAAGCATTGAGATATCACATCTCATGCTATAGGATTGGTCTCCGGATTGGAATGTGAAGGATTTGGATATCACATCTCATGCTAAAGGAAGGGTCTCAGGTTTGGAATGGGAAGGAGTTGGATATGACATCTCTTGTTATAGGGAGGGTCTCAGGATTTGAATGGCAAGGAGTTGGATATCACATCTCATGCCATAGGAAGGGTCTCAGGTTTGGTATAAGCATTGAGATATCGGGTCTCAGGATTGGAATGGGAAGGACTTAGATATCACATCTCATGCTATAGGGAGGGTCTCAGTTTTGATATTAGAAGCATTGAGATATCACATCTCATGCTATCGGAAGGGTCTCAGGATTGGAATGGGAGGAGCTGGATATCACATCTCATGCTAAAGGAAGGGTCTCAGGTTTGGAAGGGGAAGGATTTGGATATCACATCTCATGTTATAGGATGGGTTTCAGGTTTGGTATTAGAAGCATTGTGATATCACATCTCATGCTATAGGAAGTGTCTCAGGATTGGAATGGGAAGGAGTTGGATATCACATCTCATGCTATAGGAAGGGTTTCAGGTTTGGTAGAAGCATTGAGATATCACATCTCATGCTATAGGAAGAGTCTCAGGTTTGGGAAGGGAAGGATTTGGATTTCACATCTCATGTTATAGGATGGTTCTCATGTTTGGTTTTTGAAGCATTGAGATATCACATCTCATGCTATCGGAAGGGTCTCAGGTTTGGTATTAGAAGCATTGAGATATCACATCTCATGCTATAGGATTGGTCTCTGGATTGGAATGTGAAGGATTTGGATATCACATCTCATGCTAAAGGAAGGGTCTCAGGTTTGGAATGGGAAGGAGTTGGATATGACATCTCTTGTTATAGGGAGGGTCTCAGGATTTGAATGGCAAGGAGTTGGATATCACATCTCATGCCATAGGAAGGGTCTCAGGTTTGGTATAAGCATTGAGATATCACATCTCTGCTATCGGAAGGGTCTCAGGATTGGATTGGGAAGGAGTTGGATATCACATCTCATGTTATAGGAAGGGTCTCCGGATTGGAATGTGAAGGATTTGGATATCACATCTCATGCTAAAGGAAGGGTCTCAGGTTTGGAATGGGAAGGAGTTGGATATGACATCTCTTGTTATAGGGAGGGTCTCAGGATTTGAATGGCAAGGAGTTGGATATCACATCTCATGCCATAGGAAGGGCCTCAGGTTTGGTATAAGCATTGAGATATCACATCTCTGCTATCGGAAGGGTCTCAGGATTGGATTGGGAAGGAGTTGGATATCCCTTCTCATGCTATAGGAAGGGTCTCAGGTTGGAATGGGAAGGAGTTGGATATCACATCTCATGCTAAAGGAAGGGTCTCAGGTTTGGTAGAAGCATTGAGATATCACATCTCATGCTATAGGCAGGGTCTCAGGATTGGAATGGGAAGGACTTAGATATCACATATCATGCTATAGGGAGGGTTTCAGTTTTGATATTAGAAGCATTGAGATATCACATCTCATGCTATCGGAAGTGTCTCAGGATTGGAATGGGAAGGAGCTGGATATTACATCTCATGCTAAAGGAAGGGTCTCAGGTTTGGAACGGGAAGGAGTTGGATATCCGATCTCATGTTATAGGAAGGGTCTCAGGTTTGGTATAAGCATTGAGATATCACATCTCTGCTATCGGAAGTGTCTCAGGATTGGAATGGGAAGGAATTGGATATCCCATCTCATGTTATAGGACGGGTCTCAGGATTGTTATTAGAATCATTGAGATATCATATTGCATGCTGTAGGAAGGGTCTAAGGATTGGAATGGGAAAGACTTGGATATCACATCTCATGCTATAGGAAGAGTCTCAGGTTTGGTATAAGCATTGAGATATCAAATCTCATGCTATAGGAAGGGTCTCAGGATTGGAATGGAAGGAGTTGGATATCACATCTCATGTTATAGGAAGGATCTCAGGTTTGGTATTAGAAGCATTGAGACATCACATCTCATGCTATAGGAAGGGTCTCAGGATTGGAATGGGAAGGAGTTGGATATCACATCTCATGCTATAGGAAGGGTCTCAGGTTTGGTATAAGCATTGAGATATCACATCTCATGCTATAGGAAGGGTCTCAGGATTGGAATGGGAAGGAGTTGTATATGACATCTCATGCCGTAGGAAGGGTCTCAGGTTTGGTATAAGCATTGAGATATCACATCTCTGCTATCAGAAGAGTCTCAGGATTGGAATGGGAAGGAGTTGGATATCCCATCTCATGTTATAGGAAGAGTCTCAGGTTTGGTATTAGAAGCATTGAGATATCACATCTCATGCTATAGGAAGTGTCTCAGGATTGGAATGGGAAGGACTTGGATATCACATCTCATGCTATAGGGAGGGTCTCAAGTTTGATATTAGAAGCATTGAGATATCACATCTCATGCTATAGGAAGAGTCTCAGGTTTGGGAAGGGAAGGATTTGGATTTCACATCTCTTGTTATAGGATGGTTCTCATGTTTGGTTTTTGAAGCATTGAGATATTACATCTCATGCTATCGGAAGGGTCTCAGGTTTGGTATTAGAAGCATTGATATATCACATCTCATGCTATAGGATTGGTCTCCGGATTGGAATGTGAAGGATTTGGATATCACATCTCATGCTAAAGGAAGGGTCTCAGGTTTGGAATGGGAAGGAGTTGGATATGACATCTCTTGTTATAGGGAGGGTCTCAGGATTTGAATGGCAAGGAGTTGGATATCACATCTCATGCCATAGGAAGGGTCTCAGGTTTGGTATAAGCATTGAGATATCACATCTCTGCTATCGGAAGGGTCTCAGGATTGGAATGGGAAGGACTTAGATATCACATCTCATGCTATAGGGAGGGTCTCAGTTTTGATATTAGAAGCATTGAGATATCACATCTTATGCTATCGGAAGGGTCTCAGGATTGGAATGGGAGGAGCTGGATATCACATCTCATGCTAAAGGAAGGGTCTCAGGTTTGGAAGGGGAAGGATTTGGATATCACATCTCATGTTATAGAATGGGTCTCAGGTTTGGTATTAGAAGCATTGTGATATCACATCTCATGCTATAGGAAGTGTCTCAGGATTGGAATGGGAAGGAGTTGTATATCACATCTCATGCTATAGGAAGGGTTTCAGGTTTGGTAGAAGCATTGAGATATCACATCTCATGCTATAGGAAGAGTCTCCGGTTTGGGAAGGGAAGGATTTGGATTTCACATCTCATGTTATAGGATGGTTCTCATGTTTGGTTTTTGAAGCATTGAGATATCACATCTCATGCTATCGGAAGGGTCTCAGGTTTGGTATTAGAAGCATTGAGATATCACATCTCATGCTATAGGATTGGTCTCTGGATTGGAATGTGAAGGATTTGGATATCACATCTCATGCTAAAGGAAGGGTCTCAGGTTTGGAATGGGAAGGAGTTGGATATGACATCTCTTGTTATAGGGAGGGTCTCAGGATTTGAATGGCAAGGAGTTGGATATCACATCTCATGCCATAGGAAGGGTCTCAGGTTTGGTATTAGAAGCCTTGAGATATCACATCTCATGGTAAAATAAGGGTCTCAGGATTGGAATGGGAAGGAGTTGGATATCACATCTCAAGCTATTTCAGGATTGGAATGGGAAGGAGTTTGATATCACATCTCAAGCTATAGGAAGTGTCTCAGGTTTGGGAAGGGAAGGATTGGGATTTCACATCTCATGTTATAGGATGGTTCTCATGTTTGGTTTTAGAAGCATTGAGATATCACATCTCATGCTATCGGAAGGGTCTCAGGTTTGGAATGGGAAGGAGTTGGATATCACATCTCATGTTATAGGAAGCATCTCAGGTTTGGTATTAGAAGCATTGAGATATCACATCTCATGCTATAGGAAGGGTCTCAGGATTGGAATGTGAAGGATTTGGATATCAAATCTCATGCTAAAGGAAGGGTCTCAGGTTTGGTATAAGCATTGAGATATCACATCTCTGCTATCGGAAGGGTCTCAGGATTGGATTGGGAAGGAGTTGGACATCCCTTCTCATGCTATAGGAAGGGTCTCATGTTGGAATGGGAAGGAGTTGGATATCATATCTCATGTTATAGGAAGGGTCTCAAGATTGAAATGGGAAGTATTTGGATATCACATCTCTTGCTATATGAAGGGTCTCAGGTGTTTTATTAGAAACATTGAGATATCACATCTCATGCTATCGGAAGGGTTTCAGGATTGGAATGGGAAGGATTTGGATATCATATCTCATGTTATAGGACGGGTCCCAGGTTTGGTATTAGAAGCATTGAGATATCACATCTTATGGTATAGGAAGGGTCTCAGGTTTGGAATGGGAAGGAGTTGGATATCACATCTCATCCAATAGGAAGGGTCTCAGGTTTGGAATGGGAAGGAATTGGATATCACATCTCATGCTATCGGAAGTGTCTCAGGATTGGAATGGGAAGGAGCTGGATATTACATCTCATGCTAAAGGAAGGGTCTCAGGTTTGGAACTGGAAGGAGTTGGATATCCGATCTCATGTTATAGGAAGGGTCTCAGGTTTGGTATAAGCATTGAGATATCACATCTCTGCTATCGGAAGTGTCTCAGGATTGGAATGGGAAGGAGTTGGATATCCCATCTCATGTTATAGGACGGGTCTCAGGATTGTTATTAGAATCATTGAGATATCATATTGCATGCTGTAGGAAGGGTCTAAGGATTGGAATGGGAAAGACTTGGATATCACATCTCATGCTATAGGAAGGGTCTCAGGTTTGGTATAAGCATTGAGATATCAAATCTCATGCTATAGGAAGGGTCTCAGGATTGGAATGGAAGGAGTTGGATATCACATCTCATGTTATAGGAAGGATCTCAGGTTTGGTATTAGAAGCATTGAGACATCACATCTCATGCTATAGGAAGGGTCTCAGGATTGGAATGGGAAGGAGTTGGATATCACATCTCATGATATAGGAAGGGTCTCAGGTTTGGTATAAGCATTGAGATATCACATCTCATGCTATAGGAAGGGTCTCAGGATTGGAATGGGAAGGAGTTGTATATGACATCTCATGCCGTAGGAAGGGTCTCAGGTTTGGTATAAGCATTGAGATATCACATCTCTGCTATCAGAAGAGTCTCAGGATTGGAATGGGAAGGAGTTGGATATCCCATCTCATGTTATAGGAAGAGTCTCAGGTTTGGTATTAGAAGCATTGAGATATCACATCTCATGCTATAGGAAGTGTCTCAGGATTGGAATGGGAAGGACTTGGATATCACATCTCATGCTATAGGGAGGGTCTCAAGTTTGATATTAGAAGCATTGAGATATCACATCTCATGCTATAGGAAGAGTCTCAGGTTTGGGAAGTGAAGGATTTGGATTTCACATCTCATGTTATAGGACGGTTCTCATGTTTGGTTTTTGAAGCATTGAGATATCACATCTCATGCTATCGGAAGGGTCTCAGGTTTGGTATTAGAAGCATTGAGATATCACATCTCATGCTATAGGATTGGTCTCTGGATTGGAATGTGAAGGATTTGGATATCACATCTCATGCTAAAGGAAGGGTCTCAGGTTTGGAATGGGAAGGAGTTGGATATGACATCTCTTGTTATAGGGAGGGTCTCAGGATTTGAATGGCAAGGAGTTGGATATCACATCTCATGCCATAGGAAGGGTCTCAGGTTTGGTATAAGCATTGAGATATCACATCATTGCTATCGGAAGGGTCTCAGGATTGGATTGGGAAGGAGTTGGATATCACATCTCATGTTATAGGAAGGGTCTCCGGATTGGAATGTGAAGGATTTGGATATCACATCTCATGCTAAAGGAAGGGTCTCAGGTTTGGAATGGGAAGGAGTTGGATATGACATCTCTTGTTATAGGGAGGGTCTCAGGATTTGAATGGCAAGGAGTTGGATATCACATCTCATGCCATAGGAAGGGTCTCAGGTTTGGTATAAGCATTGAGATATCACATCTCTGCTATCGGAAGGGTCTCAGGATTGGATTGGGAAGGAGTTGGATATCCCTTCTCATGCTATAGGAAGGGTCTCAGGTTGGAATGGGAAGGAGTTGGATATCACATCTCATGCTAAAGGAAGGGTCTCAGGTTTGGTAGAAGCATTGAGATATCACATCTCATGCTATCGGAAGTGTCTCAGGATTGGAATGGGAAGGAGCTGGATATTACATCTCATGCTAAAGGAAGGGTCTCAGGTTTGGAACGGGAAGGAGTTGGATATCCGATCTCATGTTATAGGAAGGGTCTCAGGTTTGGTATAAGCATTGAGATATCACATCTCTGCTATCGGAAGTGTCTCAGGATTGGAATGGGAAGGAATTGGATATCCCATCTCATGTTATAGGACGGGTCTCAGGATTGTTATTAGAATCATTGAGATATCATATTGCATGCTGTATGAAGGGTCTAAGGATTGGAATGGGAAAGACTTGGATATCACATCTCATGCTATAGGAAGGGTCTCAGGTTTGGTATAAGCATTGAGATATCAAATCTCATGCTATTGGAAGGGTCTCAGGATTGGAATGGAAGGAGTTGGATATCACATCTCATGTTATAGGAAGGATCTCAGGTTTGGTATTAGAAGCATTGAGACATCACATCTCATGCTATAGGAAGGGTCTGAGGATTGGAATGGGAAGGAGTTGGATATCACATCTCATGCTATAGGAAGGGTCTCAGGTTTGGTATAAGCATTGAGATATCACATCTCATGCTATAGGAAGGGTCTCAGGATTGGAATGGGAAGGAGTTGTATATGACATCTCATGCCGTAGGAAGGGTCTCAGGTTTGGTATAAGCATTGAGATATCACATCTCTGCTATCAGAAGAGTCTCAGGATTGGAATGGGAAGGAGTTGGATATCCCATCTCATGTTATAGGAAGAGTCTCAGGTTTGGTATTAGAAGCATTGAGATATCACATCTCATGATATAGGAAGTGTCTCAGGATTGGAATGGGAAGGACTTGGATATCACATCTCATGCTATAGGGAGGGTCTCAAGTTTGATATTAGAAGCATTGAGATATCACATCTCATGCTATAGGAAGAGTCTCAGGTTTGGGAAGGGAAGGGTTTGGATTTCACATCTCATGTTATAGGATGGTTCTCATGTTTGGTTTTTGAAGCATTGAGATATCACATCTCATGCTATCGGAAGGGTCTCAGGTTTGGTATTAGAAGCGAGTAGTGTACATTTGGCTCAGATACACACGGCCGCTCCGTTGCCCTGCTGTGGTGACAAAACTGTGCAGGTTTCTTCGATTGGGACGTCTTTTTACTCAACACGACGACGAGGCGTTCCCTGCTCTTCTGAACCTGCCAGCTGCTGAAACTGACGCGGAGAAGCCTGGGTCTGCTTGCATCGGGGACCGGTGAGTAGTATAGCTAGGATCTGGTCGCCCTCCTGCAGGAGCCCATTGCTTTTCCCCGCTGTGTAAAACAGCACCCGTTTGTCCGTACTCGCGCTCTGCTTCTGCCCACTGTGGAGGCTGCGCTTGAGTCGCGGAACTTGTTCTTCTTCTGTATGCACTAAACTGAACTGCCTGACTTCCTTCGAAGAGCTTCTCCTTTTGCCCGTTGGCACCAGCGCGTGCAGGTACTTTGAGCACAAGGCTCCACTCTTCGCAGGGCTCGGACTTCCATCTAGTTAGGTGTCTGTGAAGGCGAACTGAGTCTAAAGCATTGTATCGCACTGCCTGTTTTCCTTCCCTTTCAGGTGGACTACACATTTCGTGCATATAACGCTTGCGACTGTCGTATTTGTATATATATTGTGTTGATATGGTATGTGTTGGTTTAATATTGTGATATTGTGATTTTCTCGCTACGGTCATTGTTTTAAAGGCCTTAAAATAAACGTGTATATATTTTTTATATAACACCTGTTTGGAGTAGTTTGTAAGTGATCTTGTTTTGTGTGCTCATTGTGGCCTTTCAGTCACCCTCACCCCTCTTGAGACCTAGTCTTGACCACCGCGATCGCTACCTTGATTGGTCTGGCTCGTCCAGAGGTTACCCTGTTCCAAGTAATTAGGTTGGCCTTCTGAACTTCTGCGCCACCAGGACAGAGTTCAGAAATCCGTCTTAACACATCTCATGTTATAGGACGGGTCTCAGGTTTGTTATTAGAATCATTGAGATATCATATTGCATGCTGTAGGAAGGGCCTAAGGATTGGAATGGGAAGGACTTGGATATCACATCTCATGCTATAGATAGGCTCTCAGGTTTGGAAAGGGAAGGAGTTGGATATCACATTTCATGTTAGAGGAAGGATCTCAGGTTTGGTATTAGAGGCATTGAGATATCACATCTCATGCTATAGGAAGGGTCTCAGGTTGGAATGGGAAGGAGTTGGATATCACATCTCATGTTATAGGAAGGCTCTCAGGTTTGGAAGGGGAAAGAGTTGGATATCACATTTCATGTTAGAGGTAGGATCTCAGGTTTGGTATTAGAGGCATTGAGATATCACATCTCATGCTATCAGAAGGGTCTCAGGATTGGAATGGGAAGGAGTTGGATATCACATCTCATGCTAAAGGGAGAGTCTCAGGTTTGGAAGGGGAAGGATTTGGATATCACATCTCATGTTATCGGAAGGATCTCAGGTTTGGTATTAGAAGTATTGAGATATCACATCTCATGCTATCAGAAGGGTCTCAGGATTGGAATGGGAAGGAGTTGGATATCACATCTCATGTTATAGGAAGGATCTCAGGTTTGGTATTAGAAGCATTGAGATATCACATCTCATGCTATCGGAAGGATCTCAGGTTTGGTATTAGAAACATTGAGATATCACATCTCATGCTATCAGAAGGGTCTCAGGATTGGAATGGGAAGGATTTGGATATCACATCTCATGTTATCGGAAGGATCTCAGGTTTGGTATTAGAAGTATTGAGATATCACATCTCATGCTATAGGAAGGGTCTCGGGATTGGAATGGGAAGGAGTTGGATATCACATCTCATGCTAAAGGAAGGGTCTCAGGTTTGGTAGAAGCATTGAGATATCACATCTCATGCTATAGGAAGGGTCTTAGGATTGGAATGGGAAGGATTTAGATATCACATATCATGCTATAGGGAGGGTTTCAGTTTTGATATTAGAAGCATTGAGATATCACATCTCATGCTATCGGAAGTGTCTCAGGATTGGAATGGGAAGGAGCTGGATATCACATCTCATGCTAAAAGAAGGGTCTCAGGTTTGGAACGGGAAGGAGTTGGATATCCGATCTCATGTTATAGGAAGGGTCTCAGGTTAGGTATAAGCATTGAGATATCACATCTCTGCTATCGGAAGTGTCTCAGGATTGGAATGGGAAGGAATTGGATATCCCATCTCACGTTATAGGACGGGTCTCAGGATTGTTATTAGAATCATTGAGATATCATATTGCATGCTGTAGGAAGGGTCTAAGGATTGGAATGGGAAGGACTTGGGTATCACATCTCATGCTATAGGAAGGGTCTCAGGTTTGGTATAAGCATTGAGATATCAAATCTCATGCTATAGGAAGGGTCTCAGGATTGGAATGGAAGGAGTTGGATATCACATCTCATGTTATAGGAAGGATCTCAGGTTTGGTATTAGAAGCATTGAGACATCACATCTCATGCTATAGGAAGGGTCTCAGGATTGGAATGGGAAGGAGTTGGATATCACATCTCATGCTATAGGAAGGGTCTCAGGTTTGGTATAAGCATTGAGATATCACATCTCATGCTATAGGAAGGGTCTCAGGATTGGAATGGGAAGGAGTTGTATATGACATCTCATGCCGTAAGAAGGGTCTCAGGTTTGGTATAAGCATTGAGATATCACATCTCTGCTATCGGAAGGGTCTCAGGATTGGAATGGGAAGGAGTTGGATATCCCATCTCATGTTATAGGAAAAGTCTCAGGTTTGGTATTAGAAGCATTGAGATATCACATCTCATGCTATAGGAAGTGTCTCAGGATTGGAATGGGAAGGACTTGGATATCACATCTCATGCTATAGGGAGGGTCTCAAGTTTGATATTAGAAGCATTGAGATATCACATCTCATGCTATAGGAAGGGTCTCAGGATTGGAATGGGAAGGAGTTGGATATCACATCTCATGCTATATGAAGGTTCTCAGGTTTGGTATAAGCAGTGAGATATCACATCTCATGCTATAGGAAGTGTCTCAGTATTGGAATGGGAAGGAGTTGGATATCACATCTCATGTTATAGGAAGGATCTCAGGTTTGGTATAAGCATTGATATATCACATCTCTGCTATCGGAAGGGTCTCAGGATTAGAATGGTAAGGAGTTGGATATTCCCATCTCATGTTATAGGAAGGGTCTCAGGTTTGGTATTAGAAGCATTAAGATATCACATCTCATGCTATAGGAAGGGTCTCAGGATTGGAATGGGAAGGACTTGGATATCCCATCTCATGCTATAGGGAGGGTCTCAGGATTGGAATGGGAAGGACTTAGATATCACATATCATTTTTGTTGGTCTCAGTTTTGATATTAGAAGCATTGAGATATCACATCTCATGCTATCAGAAGTGTCTCAGTATTGGAATGGTAAGGAGCTGGATATCACATCTAATGCTAAAGGAAGGGTCTCAGGTTTGGAACGGGAAGGAGTTGGATATCACATCTCATGCTATAGGAAGGGTCTCAGGTTTGGTATAAGCATTGAGATATCAAATCTCATGCTATAGGAAGGGTCTCAGGATTGGAATGGAAGGAGTTGGATATCACATCTCATGTTATAGGAAGGATCTCAGGTTTGGTATTAGAAGCATTGAGACATCACATCTCATGCTATAGGAAGGGTCTCAGGATTGGAATGGGAAGGAGTTGGATATCACATCTCATGCTATAGGAAGGGTCCCAGGTTTGGTATAAGCATTGAGATATCACATCTCATGCTATAGGAAGGGTCTCAGGATTGGAATGGGAAGGAGTTGTATATGACATCTCATGCCGTAGGAAGGGTCTCAGGTTTGGTATAAGCATTGAGATATCACATCTCATGCTATAGGAAGTGTCTCAGGATTGGAATGGGAAGGACTTGGATATCACTTCTCATGCTATAGGGAGGGTCTCAAGTTTGATATTAGAAGCAATGAGATATCACATCTCATGCTATAGGAAGGGTCTCAGGATTGGAATGGGAAGGACTTAGATATCACATATCATTTTTGTTGGTCTCAGTTTTGATATTAGAAGCATTGAGATATCACATCTCATGCTATCGGAAGTGTCTCAGTATTGGAATGGGAAGGAGCTGGATATCACATCTCATGCTAAAGGAAGGCTCTCAGGTTTGGAACGGGAAGGAGTTGGATATCACATCTCATGTTATAGGAAGGGTCTCAGGTTTGGTATAAGCATTGAGATATCACATCTCTGCTATCGGAAGTGTCTCAGTATTGGAATGGGAAGGAGCTGGATATCACATCTCATGCTAAAAGAAGGGTCTCAGGTTTGGAACGGGAAGGAGTTGGATATCACATCTCATGTTATAGGAAGCGTCTCAGGTTTGGTATAAGCATTGAGATATCACATCTCTGCTATCGGAAGTGTCTCAGGATTGGAATGGGAAGGAGTTGGATATCCCATCTCATGTTATAGGACGGGTCTCAGGTTTGTTATTAGAATCATTGAGATATCATATTGCATGCTGTAGGAAGGGTCTAAGGATTGGAATGGGAAGGACTTGGATATCACATCTCATGCTATGGATAGGCTCTCAGGTTTGGAAAGGGAAGGAGTTGGATATCACATTTCATGTTAGAGGAAGGATCTCAGGTTTGGTATTAGAGGCATTGAGATATCACATCTCATGCTATAGGAAGGGTCTCAGGTTGGAATGGGAAGGAGTTGGATATCACATCTCATGTTATAGGAAGGCTCTCAGGTTTGGAAGGGGAAAGAGTTGGATATCACATTTCATGTTAGAGGTAGGATCTCAGGTTTGGTATCAGAGGCATTGAGATATCACATCTCATGCTATCAGAAGGGTCTCAGGATTGGAATGGGAAGGAGTTGGATATCACATCTCATGCTAAAGGGAGGGTCTCAGGTTTGGAAGGGGAAGGATTTGGATATCACATCTCATGTTGTAGGAAGGATCTCAGGTTTGGCATTAGAAGCATTGAGATATCACATCTCATGCTATCGGAAGGATCTCAGGTTTGGTATTAGAAACATTGAGATATCACATTTCATGCTATCAGAAGGGTCTCAGGATTGGAATGGGAAGGATTTGGATATCACATCTCATGTTATCGGAAGGATCTCAGGTTTGGTATTAAAAGTATTGAGATATCACATCTCATGCTATAGGAAGGGTCTCAGGTTTGGTAGAAGCATTGAGATATCACATCTCATGCTATAGGAAGGGTCTTAGGATTGGAATGGGAAGGACTTAGATATCACATATCATGCTATAGGGAGGGTTTCAGTTTTGATATTAGAAGCATTGAGATATCACATCTCATGCTATCTGAAGTGTCTCAGGATTGGAATGGGAAGGAGCTGGATATCACATCTCATGCTAAAGGAAGGGTCTCAGGTTTGGAACGGGAAGGAGTTGGATATCCGATCTCATGTTATAGGAAGGGTCTCAGGTTTGGTATAAGCATTGAGATATCACATCTCTGCTATCGGAAGTGTCTCAGGATTGGAATGGGAAGGAATTGGATATCCCATCTCACGTTATAGGACGGGTCTCAGGATTGTTATTAGAATCATTGAGATATCACATCTCATGCTAAAGGAAGGGTCTAAGGATTGGAATGGGAAGGACTTGGGTATCACATCTCATGCTATAGGAAGGGTCTCAGGTTTGGTATAAGCATTGAGATATCAAATCTCATGCTATAGGAAGGGTCTCAGGATTGGAATGGAAGGAGTTGGATATCACATCTCATGTTATAGGAAGGATCTCAGGTTTGGTATTAGAAGCATTGAGACATCACATCTCATGCTATAGGAAGGGTCTCAGGATTGGAATGGGAAGGAGTTGGATATCACATCGCATGCTATAGGAAGGGTCTCAGGTTTGGTATAAGCATTGAGATATCACATCTCATGCTATAGGAAGGGTCTCAGGATTGGAATGGGAAGGAGTTGTATATGACATCTCATGCCGTAGGAAGGGTCTCAGGTTTGGTATAAGCATTAAGATATCACATCTCTGCTATCGGAAGGGTCTCAGGATTGGAATGGGAAGGAGTTGGATATCCCATCTCATGTTATAGGAAGAGTCTCAGGTTTGGTATTGGAAGCATTGAGATATCACATCTCATGCTATAGGAAGTGTCTCGGGATTGGAATGGGAAGGACTTGGATATCACATCTCATGCTATAGGGAGGGTCTCAAGTTTGATATTAGAAGCATTGAGATATCACATCTCATGCTATAGGAAGGGTCTCAGGATTGGAATGGGAAGGAGTTGGATATCACATCTCATGCTATAGGAAGGGTCTCAGGTTTGGTATAAGCAGTGAGATATCACATCTCATGCTATAGGAAGTGTCTCAGCATTGGAATGGGAAGGAAATGGATATCACATCTCATGTTATAGGAAGGATCTCAGGTTTGGTATAAGCATTGAGATATCACATCTCTGCTATCGGAAGGGTCTCAGGATTAGAATGGTAAGGAGTTGGATATTCCCATCTCATGTTATAGGGAGGGTCTCAGGATTGGAATGGGAAGGACTTAGATATCACATCTCATGCTATAGGGAGGGTCTCAGGATTGGAATGGGAAGGACTTAGATATCACATATCATTTTTGTTGGTCTCAGTTTTGATATTAGAAGCATTGAGATATCACATCTCATGCTATCGGAAGTGTCTCAGTATTGGAATGGGAAGGAGCTGGATATCACACCTCATGCTAAAGGAAGGGTCTCAGGTTTGGAACGGGAAGGAGTTGGATATCACATCTCATGCTATAGGAAGGGTCTCAGGTTTGGTATAAGCATTGAGATATCAAATCTCATGCTATAGGAAGGGTCTCAGGATTGGAATGGAAGGAGTTGGATATCACATCTCATGTTATAGGAAGGATCTCAGGTTTGGTATTAGAAGCATTGAGACATCACATCTCATGCTATAGGAAGGGTCTCAGGATTGGAATGGGAAGGAGTTGGATATCACATCTCATGCTATAGGAAGGGTCTCAGGTTTGGTATAAGCATTGAGATATCACATCTCATGCTATAGGAAGGGTCTCAGGATTGGAATGGGAAGGAGTTGTATATGACATCTCATGCCGTAGGAAGGGTCTCAGGTTTGGTATAAGCATTGAGATATCACATCTCATGCTATAGGAAGTGTCTCAGGATTGGAATGGGAAGGACTTGGATATCACTTCTCATGCTATAGGGAGGGTCTCAAGTTTGATATTAGAAGCATTGAGATATCACATCTCATGCTATAGGAAGGGTCTCGGGATTGGAATGGGAAGGACTTAGATATCACATATCATTTTTGTTGGTCTCAGTTTTGATATTAGAAGCATTGAGATATCACATCTCATGCTATCGGAAGTGTCTCAGTATTGGAATGGGAAGGAGCTGGATATCACATCTCATGCTAAAGGAAGGGTCTCAGGTTTGGAACGGGAAGGAGTTGGATATCACATCTCATGTTATAGGAAGGGTCTCAGGTTTGGTATAAGCATTGAGATATCACATCTCTGCTATCGGAAGTGTCTCAGGATTGGAATGGGAAGGAGTTGGATATCCCATCTCATGTTATAGGACGGGTCTCAGGTTTGTTATTAGAATCATTGAGATATCATATTGCATGCTGTAGGAAGGGTCTAAGGATTGGAATGGGAAGGACTTGGATATCACATCTCATGCTATAGATAGGCTCTCAGGTTTGGAAAGGGAAGGAGTTGGATATCACATTTCATGTTACAGGAAGGATCTCAGGTTTGGTATTAGAGGCATTGAGATATCACATCTCATGCTATAGGAAGGGTCTCAGGTTGGAATGGGAAGGAGTTGGATATCACATCTCATGTTATAGGAAGGCTCTCAGGTTTGGAAGGGGAAAGAGTTGGATATCACATTTCATGTTAGAGGTAGGATCTCAGGTTTGGTATTAGAGGCATTGAGATATCACATCTCATGCTATCAGAAGGGTCTCAGGATTGGAATGGGAAGGAGTTGGATATCACATCTCATGCTAATGGGAGGGTCTCAGGTTTGGAAGGGGAAGGATTTGGATATCACATCTCATGTTATAGGAAGGATCTCAGGTTTGGTATTAGAAGCATTGAGATATCACATCTCATGCTATCGGAAGGATCTCAGGTTTGGTATTAGAAACATTGAGATATCACATCTCATGCTATCAGAAGGGTCTCAGGATTGGAATGGGAAGGAGTTGGATATCACATCTCATGCTAAAGGGAGGGTCTCAGGTTTGGAAGGGGAAGGATTTGGATATCACATCTCATGTTATCGGAAGGATCTCAGGTTTGGTATTAGAAGAATTGAGATATCACATCTCATGCTATCGGAAGGGTCTCAGGATTGGAATGGGAAGGAGTTGGATATCACATCTCATGCTAAAGGAAGGGTCTCAGGTTTGGTAGAAGCATTGAGATATCACATCTCATGCTATAGGAAGGGTCTTAGGATTGGAATGGGAAGGACTTAGATATCACATATTATGCTATAGGGAGGGTTTCAGTTTTGATATTAGAAGCATTGAGATATCACATCTCATGCTATCGGAAGTGTCTCAGGATTGGAATGGGAAGGAGCTGGATATCACATCTCATGCTAAAGGAAGGGTCTCAGGTTTGGAACGGGAAGGAGTAGGATATCCGATCTCATGTTATAGGAAGGGTCTCAGGTTTGGTATAAGCATTGAGATATCACATCTCTGCTATCGGAAGTGTCTCAGGATTGGAATGGGAAGGAATTGGATATCCCATCTCACGTTATAGGACGGGTCTCAGGATTGTTATTAGAATCATTGAGATATCATATTGCATGCTGTAGGAAGGGTCTAAGGATTGGAATGGGAAGGACTTGGGTATCACATCTCATGCTATAGGAAGGGTCTCAGGTTTGGCATAAGCATTGAGATATCAAATCTCATTCTATAGGAAGGGTCTCAGGATTGGAATGGAAGGAGTTGGATATCACATCTCATGTTATAGGAAGGATCTCAGGTTTGGTATTAGAAGCATTGAGACATCACATCTCATGCTATAGGAAGGGTCTCAGGATTGGAATGGGAAGGAGTTGGATATCACATCTCATGCTATAGGAAGGGTCTCAGGTTTGGTATAAGCATTGAGATATCACATCTCATGCTATAGGAAGGGTCTTAGGATTGGAATGGGAAGGAGTTGTATATGACATCTCATGCCGTCTGAAGGGTCTCAGGTTTGGTATAAGGATTGAGATATCACATCTCTGCTATCGGAAGGGTCTCAGGATTTGAATGGGAAGGAGTTGGATATCCCATCTCATGTTATAGGAAGAGTCTCAGGTTTGGTATTAGAAGCATTGAGATATCACATCTCATGCTATAGGAAGTGTCTCAGGATTGGAATGGGAAGGACTTGGATATCACATCTCATGCTATAGGGAGGGTCTCAAGTTTGATATTAGAAGCATTGAGATATCACATCTCATGATATCGGAAGGGTCTCAGGATTGGAATGGGAAGGAGTTGGATATCACATCTCAAGCTATAGGAAGGGTCTCAGGATTGGAATGGGAAGGAGTTTGATATCACATCTCATGCCATAGTATGGGTCTCAGGTTTGGTAGAAGCATTGGGATATCACATCTCATGCTATCGGAAGGGTATCAGGATTGGATTTGGAAGGAGTTGGATATCCCATCTCATGCTATAGGAAGGGTCTCAGGTTGGAATGGGAAGGAGTTGGATATCACATCTCATGTTATAGGAAGGGTCTCAGGATTGGAATGGGAAGGACTTGGATATCACATCTCATGCTATAGGAAGGCTCTCAGGTTTGGAAGGGGAGTGAGTTGGATATCACATTTCATGTTAGAGGTAGGATCTCAGGTTTGGTATTAGAGGCATTGAGATATCACATCTCATGCTATCAGAAGGGTCTCAGGATTGGAATGGGAAAGATTTGGATATCACATCTTGTTAGGAAAGATTTCGTAATTGTAGGTAATTTTCCTTCCATGTGGCAACCCCTAAACTTTTTGCTGTTGTTTTTCACCTTGTTCTTGACTTTGCCAGAGAAGTGCAGCCTTCTGCCGCACTCCTCTGGGCTTTCGCTCCTTTCTTACGGGGAAACTGACATGCCCTTAAGACAGTCAGTACCGGGGAACGCTGTTTCCCGTAGTTTCTTTTATCATGTTGCGGCTTTAGTGCAACATGACACAAGAGGGCACTGTAAGCTAAGTTACAGCTCTCTTGGGTCTCTAGCCTTCTACAGGCCCTAGATACTCGTTTAGGATTGTATTTGATCGGTGCAAGTGATTCAGGGACGGGAATGGTGGCAGCGATCGTTTCTTTGTATTTTGAGCTCCTTTTGGCGTTCTAAGCGCGTTTTCTGCGCTTAACCCAAAATGGTGGCCTGGCTCCCAAAATGGCCAGACCACGAGGCTCCTTTGTCCTGTCCGCTGACCGTCTTGCTCCCTTCAACTTCCCCAGGTCGAGCCGACCCGGGGCCTTCCTTATTTGGGCATGTACTTTCCCGCGAAACACAGATGCTTTCGCGGGCTTCTACATGTCTTGTGTGTGCCTCCAGGGTGTGGGCTGGGATGTCTGGTCCCAATACACATCCTGGGTGCCAGAGAGTCTAGGGTAGTGTGAATGCCTGGGACCACCGTGGTCCGTGATTGGTCCACGAATGGTGTGAGTGTTGATGAGCGGATCTCCCATTGGGTCCCCTCCGTTTTGGCGCGAAGGGAACCGTGGATAAGAGGGGGCTGGAAACACCACTACCATGTCGATCTCCTGAGTTCTCACGAACGAAGGAATACAGGAGCCAAGTATCCTGCAACCAAGAGGCTGGACCGAGGAATCGCTGGTGACCCGCTGAAGGACTCCTCCTCTGCACTGCTGTCGCCTTGTGAAACCCTTTTCACCTTTGATCGAACCAGAAGGCCTGTACTGGTACTTCGACCCTTGGAATAGCGGGAACAGCTATTCTCGGCATCTTCACCATCTCCTGCCAGTAAGCCTTCGGAAGCGTCTCTGGGCCATCCAGTTGACTGACCAGCTTACCCGGGAGCCTTGCTCTGTAACCGCCGCCAGGTTGTGTAGTATTTCGAGTCCTTGTCACTCTCACACGCTTCGTACACTTGGCGTTCCCAGGTCGGAAGTGAGTAGTGTACATTTGGCTCAGATACACACGGCCGCTCCGTTGCCCTGCTGTGGTGACAAAACTGTGCAGGTTTCTTCGATTGGGACGTCTTTTTACTCAACACGACGACGAGGCGTTCCCTGCTCTTCTGAACCTGCCAGCTGCTGAAACTGACGCGGAGAAGCCTGGGTCTGCTTGCATAGGGGACCGGTGAGTAGTATAGCTAGGATCTGGTCGCCCTCCTGCAGGAGCCCATTGCTTTTCCCCGCTGTGTAAAACAGCACCCGTTTGTCCGTACTCGCGCTCTGCTTCTGCCCACTGTGGAGGCTGCGCTTGAGTCGCGGAACTTGTTCTTCTTCTGTATGCACTAAACTGAACTGCCTGACTTCCTTCGAAGAGCTTCTCCTTTTGCCCGTTGGCACCAGCGCGTGCAGGTACTTTGAGCACAAGGCTCCACTCTTCGCAGGGCTCGGACTTCCATCTAGTTAGGTGTCTCTGAAGGCGAACTGAGTCTAAAGCATTGTATCGCACTGCCTGTTTTCCTTCCCTTTCAGGTGGACTACACATTTCGTGCATATAACGCTTGCGACTGTCGTATTTGTATATATATTGTGTTGATATGGTATGTGTGGTTACCAGTCAATTGGTCGAAAACATTTGTTCGACAGGACAATTGGTCGACACCATTTGGTCGAATGCCAAATGGTCGAATTTTTTTTTTTTTTTTTTTTACCCCTTTTTTGGTTTTTTTTGGGGGGGTCCCCCACCCAAAGCCCTTTTTTTCTTTTTTTTTTTCTTTCCCCACACGAAAACCCACAAAAAAAATATATAAATAAAAAAAAAAAAATTCGACCATTTGGCATTCGACCAAATGGTGTCGACCAAATTGCAGTCGACCAAATTGCAGTCGACCAATTGACAGGACACCGGTATGTGTTGGTTTAATATTGTGATATTGTGATTTTCTCGCTACGGTCATTGTTTTAAAGGCCTTAAAATAAACGTGTATATATTTTTTATATAACGCCTGTTTGGAGTAGTTTGTAAGTGATCTTGTTTTGTGTGCTCATTGCAGGCTTTCAGTTACCCTCACCGCTCTTGAGACCTAGTCTTGACCGCCGCGATCGCTACCTTGATTGGTCTGGCTCGTCCAGAGGTTACCCTGTTCCAAGTAATTAGGTTGGCCTTCTGAACTTCTGCGCCACCAGGACAGAGTTCAGAAATCCGTCTTAACACATCTCATGTTATAGGACGGGTCTCAGGTTTGTTATTAGAATCATTGAGATATCATATTGCATGCTGTAGGAAGGGCCTAAGGATTGGAATGGGAAGGACTTGGATATCACATCTCATGCTATAGATAAGCTCTCATGTTTGGAAAGGGAAGGAGTTGGATATCACATTTCATGTTAGAGGAAGGATCTCAGGTTTGGTATTAGAGGCATTGAGATATCACATCTCATGCTATAGGAAGGGTCTCAGGTTGGAATGGGAAGGAGTTGGATATCACATCTCATGTTATAGGAAGGCTCTCAGGTTTGGAAGGGGAAAGAGTTGGATATCACATTTCATGTTAGAGGTAGGATCTCAGGTTTGGTATTAGAGGCATTGAGATATCACATCTCATGCTATCAGAAGGGTCTCAGGATTGGAATGGGAAGGAGTTGGATATCACATCTCATGCTAAAGGGAGAGTCTCAGGTTTGGAAGGGGAAGGATTTGGATATCACATCTCATGTTATCGGAAGGATCTCAGGTTTGGTATTAGAAGTATTGAGATATCACATCTCATGCTATCAGAAGGGTCTCAGGATTGGAATGGGAAGGAGTTGGATAACACATTTCATGCTAAAGGGAGGGTCTCAGGTTTGGAAGGGGAAGGATTTGGATATCACATCTCATGTTATCGGAAGGATCTCAGGTTTGGTATTAGAAGTATTGAGATATCACATCTCATGCTATAGGAAGGGTCTCAGGATTGGAATGGGAAGGATTTGGATATCACATCTCATGCTATAGGAAGGGTCTCAGGTTTGGTATAAGCATGGAGATATCACTTCTCATGCTATAGGAAGTGTCTCAGGATTGGAATGGGAAGGAGTTGGATATCACATCTCATGTTATAGGAAGGATCTCAGGTTTGGTATTAGACGCATTGAGACATCACATCTCATGCTATAGGAAGGGTCTCAGGATTGGAATGGGAAGGAGTTGGATATCACATCTCATGCTAAAGGGAGGGTCTCAGGTTTGGAAGGGGAAGGATTTGGATATTACATCTCGTGTTATAGGAATGATCTCAGGTTTGGTATTAGAAGCATTGAGATATCACATCTCATGCTATCGGAAGGATCTCAGGTTTGGTATTAGAAGCATTGAGATATCAAAACTCATGCTATAGGAAGGGTCTCAGGATTGGAATGGGAAGGAGTTCGATATCACATCTCATGCTATAGGAAGGGTCTCAGGATTGGAATGGGAAGGAGTTGTATATGACATCTCATGCCACAGGAAGGGTCTCAGGTTTGGAATAAGCATTGAGATATCACATCTCTGCTATCGGAAGGGTCTCAGGATTGGAATGGGAAGGAGTTGGATATCCCATCTTATGTTATAGGAAGGGTCTCAGGTTTGGTATTAGAAGCATTGAGATATCACATCTCATGCTATAGGAAGGGTCTCAGGATTGGAATGGGAAGGACTTGGATATCACATCTCATGCTAAAGGGAGGGTCTCAGGAATGGAAGGGGAAGGATTTGGATATCACATCTCATGTTATAGGAAGGATCTCAGGTTTGGTATTAGAAGCATTGAGATATCACATCTCATGCTATCGGAAGGATCTCAGGTTTGGTATTAGAGGCATTGAGATATCACATCTCATGCTAAAGGGAGGGTCTCAGGTTTGGAAGGGGAAGGATGTTGATATCACATCTCTTGTTATAGGAAGGATCACAGGTTTGGTATTAGAAGCATTGAGATATCACATCTCATGCTATCGGAAGGGTCTCAGGTTTTGAATGGGAAGGAGTTGGATATCACATCTTATGTTATAGGAAGAGTCTCAGGTTTGGTATAAGCATTGAGATATCACATCTCTGCTATCGGAGGTGTCTCAGGATTGGGATGGGAAGGAATTGGATATCACATCTCATGCTATAGGAAGGGTATCAGGTTTGGAACGGGAAGGAGTTGGATATCCCATCTCATGTTATAGGACGGGTCTCAGGTTTGATATTAGAAGCATTGAGATATCACATTGCATGCTTTAGGAAGGGTCTCAGGTTTGGTATTAGAAGCATTGAGATATCACATCTCATGCTATCAGAACAGTCTCAGGATTGGAATGGGAAGGAGTTGGATATCACATCTCATGCTAAAGGAAGGGTCTCAGGTTTGGAAGGGGAAGGAGTTGGATATCACATCTCATGCTAAAGGGAGGGTCTCAGGTTTGGAAGGGGAAGGATTTGGATATCACATCTCATGTTATCGGAAGGATCTCAGGTTTGGTATTAGAAGTATTGAGATATCACATCTCAGGCTATAGGAAGGGTCTCAGGATTGGAATGGGAAGGAGTTGGATATCACATCTCATGCTAAAGGAAGGGTCTCAGGTTTGGTAGAAGCATTGAGATATCACATCTCATGCTATAGGAAGGGTCTCAGGATTGGAATGGGAAGGACTTAGATATCACATATCATGCTATAGGGAGGGTCTCATTTTTGATATTAGAAGCATTGAGATATCACATCTCATGCTATCGGAAGTGTCTCAGGATTGGAATGGGAAGGAGCTGGATATCACATCTCATGCTAAAGGAAGGGTCTCAGGTTTGGAACGGGAAGGAGTTGGATATCACATCTCATGCTATAGGAAGGGTCTCAGGTTTGGAACGGGAAGGAGTTGGATATCACATCTCATGTTATAGGAAGAGTCTCAGGTTTGGTATAAGCATTGAGATATCACATCTGTGCTATCAGAGGTGTCTCAGGATTGGGATGGGAAGGAATTGGATATCACATCTCATGCTATAGGAAGGGTATCAGGTTTGGAACGGGAAGGAGTTGGATATCCCATCTCATGTTATAGGACGGGTCTCAGGTTTGATATTAGAAGCATTGAGATATCACATCGCATGCTGTAGGAAGGGTCTCAGGTTTGGTATTAGAAGCATTGAGATATCACATCTCATGCTATCAGAAGGGTCTCAGGATTGGAATGGGAAGGAGTTGGATATCACATCTCATGCTAAAGGGAGGGTCTCAGGTTTGGAAGGGGAAGGATTTGGATATCACATCTCATGTTATCGGAAGGATCTCAGGTTTGGTATTAGAAGTATTGAGATATCACATCTCATGCTATAGGAAGGGTCTCAGGATTGGAATGGGAAGGAGTTGGATATCACATCTCATGCTAAAGGAAGGGTCTCAGGTTTGGTAGAAGCATTGAGATATCACATCTCATGCTATAGGAAGGGTCTCAGGATTGGAATGGGAAGGACTTAGATATCACATATCATACTATAGGGAGGGTCTCAGTTTTGATATTAGAAGCATTGAGATATCACATCTCATGCTATCATGAGTGTCTCAGGATTGGAATGGGAAGGAGCTGGATATCACATCTCATGCTAAAGGAAGAGTCTCAGGTTTGGAACGGGAAGGAGTTGGATATCACATCTCATGTTATAGGAAGGGTCTCAGGTTTGGTATAAGCATTGAGATATCACATCTCTGCTATCGGAAGTGTCTCAGGATTGGAATGGGAAGGTCTTGGATATCCCATCTCATGTTATAGGACGGGTCTCAGGTTTGTTATTAGAATCATTGAGATATCATATTGCATGCTGTAGGAAGGGTCTAAGGATTGGAATGGGAAGGACTTGGATATCACATCTCATGCTATAGATAGGCTCTCAGGTTTGGAAAGGGAAGGAGTTGGATATCACATTTCATGTTAGAGGAAGGATCTCAGGTTTGGTATTAGAGGCATTGAGATATCACATCTCATGCTATAGGAAGGGTCTCAGGTTGGAATGGGAAGGAGTTGGATATCACATCTCATGTTATAGGAAGGCTCTCAGGTTTGGAAGGGGAAAGAGTTGGATATCACATTTCATGTTAGAGGTAGGATCTCAGGTTTGGTATTAGAGGCATTGAGATATCACATCTCATGCTATCAGAAGGGTCTCAGGATTGGAATGGGAAGGAGTTGGATATCACATCTCATGTTAAAGGGAGGGTCTCAGAATTGGAAGGGGAAGGATTTGGATATCACATCTCATGTTATAAGAAGGATCTCAGGTTTAGTATTAGAAGCATTGAGATATCACATCTCATGCTATCGGAAGGATCTCAGGTTTGGTATTAGAAGCATTGAGATATCACATCTCATGCTATCAGAAGGGTCTCAGGATTGGAATGGGAAGGAGTTGGATATCACATCT
Source organism: Ambystoma mexicanum (assembly GCF_040938575.1). Classification (NCBI taxonomy): domain Eukaryota; kingdom Metazoa; phylum Chordata; class Amphibia; order Caudata; family Ambystomatidae; genus Ambystoma; species Ambystoma mexicanum. The sequence continues at coordinate 1,225,071 of NW_027182471.1, forward strand.
CATGCTAAAGGGAGGGTCTCAGGTTTGGAAGGGGAAGGATTTGGATATCACATCTCATGTTATCGGAAGGATCTCAGGTTTGGTATTAGAAGTATTGAGATATCACATCTCATGCTATAGGAAGGGTCTCAGGATTGGAATGGGAAGGAGTTGGATATCACATCTCATGCTAAAGGAAGGGTCTCATGTTTGGTAGAAGCATTGAGATATCACATCTCATGCTATAGGAAGGGTCTCAGGATTGGAATGGGAAGGACTTAGATATCACATATCATGCTATAGGGAGGGTTTCAGTTTTGATATTAGAAGCATTGAGATATCACATCTCATGCTATCGGAAGTGTCTCAGGATTGGAATGGGAAGGAGCTGGATATCACATCTCATGCTAAAGGAAGGGTCTCAGGTTTGGAACGGGAAGGAGTTGGATATCCGATCTCATGTTATAGGAAGGGTCTAAGGTCTGGTATAAGCATTGAGATATCACATCTCTGCTATCGGAAGTGTCTCAGGATTGGAATGGGAAGGAGTTGGATATCCCATCTCATGTTATAGGAAGGGTCTCAGGTTTGGTATTAGAAGCATTGAGATATCACATCTCATGCTATCGGAAGGGTCTCAGGTTTTGAACGGGAAGGAGTTGGATATCACATCTTATGTTATAGGAAGAGTCTCAGGTTTGGTATAAGCATTGAGATATCACATCTCTGCTATCGGAGGTGTCTCAGGATTGGGATGGGAAGGAATTGGATATCACATCTCATGCTATAGGAAGGGTATCAGGTTTGGAACGGGAAGGAGTTGGATATCCCATCTCATGTTATAGGACGGGTCTCAGGTTTGATATTAGAAGCATTGAGATATCACATTGCATGCTGTAGGAAGGGTCTCAGGTTTGGTATTAGAAGCACTGAGATATCACATCTCATGCTATCAGAACAGTCTCAGGATTGGAATGGGAAGGAGTTGGATATCACATCTCATGCTAAAGGGAGGGTCTCAGGTTTGGAAGGGGAAGGATTTGGATATCACATCTCATGTTATCGGAAGGATCTCAGGTTTGGTATTAGAAGTATTGAGATATCACATCTCAGGCTATAGGAAGGGTCTCAGGATTGGAATGGGAAGGAGTTGGATATCACATCTCATGCTAAAGGAAGGGTCTCAGGTTTGGTAGAAGCATTGAGATATCACATCTCATGCTATAGGAAGGGTCTCAGGATTGGAATGGGAAGGACTTAGATATCACATATCATGCTATAGGGAGGGTCTCATTTTTGATATTAGAAGCATTGAGATATCACATCTCATGCTATCGGAAGTGTCTCAGGATTGGAATGGGAAGGAGCTGGATATCACATCTCATGCTAAAGGAAGGGTCTCAGGTTTGGAACGGGAAGGAGTTGGATATCACATCTCATGCTATAGGAAGGGTCTCAGGTTTGGAACGGGAAGGAGTTGGATATCACATCTCATGTTATAGGAAGAGTCTCAGGTTTGGTATAAGCATTGAGATATCACATCTGTGCTATCAGAGGTGTCTCAGGATTGGGATGGGAAGGAATTGGATATCACATCTCATGCTATAGGAAGGGTATCAGGTTTGGAACGGGAAGGAGTTGGATATCCCATCTCATGTTATAGGACGGGTCTCAGGTTTGATATTAGAAGCATTGAGATATCACATCGCATGCTGTAGGAAGGGTCTCAGGTTTGGTATTAGAAGCATTGAGATATCACATCTCATGCTATCAGAAGGGTCTCAGGATTGGAATGGGAAGGAGTTGGATATCACATCTCATGCTAAAGGGAGGGTCTCAGGTTTGGAAGGGGAAGGATTTGGATATCACATCTCATGTTATCGGAAGGATCTCAGGTTTGGTATTAGAAGTATTGAGATATCACATCTCATGCTATAGGAAGGGTCTCAGGATTGGAATGGGAAGGAGTTGGATATCACATCTCATGCTAAAGGAAGGGTCTCAGGTTTGGTAGAAGCATTGAGATATCACATCTCATGCTATAGGAAGGGTCTCAGGATTGGAATGGGAAGGACTTAGATATCACATATCATACTATAGGGAGGGTCTCAGTTTTGATATTAGAAGCATTGAGATATCACATCTCATGCTATCGTGAGTGTCTCAGGATTGGAATGGGAAGGAGCTGGATATCACATCTCATGCTAAAGGAAGAGTCTCAGGTTTGGAACGGGAAGGAGTTGGATATCTCATCTCATGTTATAGGAAGGGTCTCAGGTTTGGTATAAGCATTGAGATATCACATCTCTGCTATCGGAAGTGTCTCAGGATTGGAATGGGAAGGACTTGGATATCCCATCTCATGTTATAGGACGGGTCTCAGGTTTGTTATTAGAATCATTGAGATATCATATTGCATGCTGTAGGAAGGGTCTAAGGATTGGAATGGGAAGGACTTGGATATCACATCTCATGCTATAGATAGGCTCTCAGGTTTGGAAAGGGAAGGAGTTGGATATCACATTTCATGTTAGAGGAAGGATCTCAGGTTTGGTATTAGAGGCATTGAGATATCACATCTCATGCTATAGGAAGGGTCTCAGGTTGGAATGGGAAGGAATTGGATATCACATCTCATGTTATAGGAAGGCTCTCAGGTTTGGAAGGGGAAAGAGTTGGATATCACATTTCATGTTAGAGGTAGGATCTCAGGTTTGGTATTAGAGGCATTGAGATATCACATCTCATGCTATCAGAAGGGTCTCAGGATTGGAATGGGAAGGAGTTGGATATCACATCTCATGTTAAAGGGAGGGTCTCAGAATTGGAAGGGGAAGGATTTGGATATCACATCTCATGTTATAGGAAGGATCTCAGGTTTAGTATTAGAAGCATTGAGATATCACATCTCATGCTATCGGAAGGATCTCAGGTTTGGTATTAGAAGCATTGAGATATCACATCTCATGCTATCAGAAGGGTCTCAGGATTGGAATGGGAAGGAGTTGGTTATCACATCTCATGCTAAAGGGAGGGTCTCAGGTTTGGAAGGGGAAGGATTTGGATATCACATCTCATGTTATCGGAAGGATCTCAGGTTTGGTATTAGAAGTATTGAGATATCACATCTCATGCTATAGGAAGGGTCTCAGGATTGGAATGGGAAGGAGTTGGATATCACATCTCATGCTAAAGGAAGGGTCTCATGTTTGGTAGAAGCATTGAGATATCACATCTCATGCTATAGGAAGGGTCTCAGGATTGGAATGGGAAGGACTTAGATATCACATATCATGCTATAGGGAGGGTTTCAGTTTTGATATTAGAAGCATTGAGATATCACATCTCATGCTATCGGAAGTGTCTCAGGATTGGAATGGGAAGGAGCTGGATATCACATCTCATGCTAAAGGAAGGGTCTCAGGTTTGGAACGGGAAGGAGTTGGATATCCGATCTCATGTTATAGGAAGGGTCTAAGGTCTGGTATAAGCATTGAGATATCACATCTCTGCTATCGGAAGTGTCTCAGGATTGGAATGGGAAGGAGTTGGATATCCCATCTCATGTTATAGGAAGGGTCTCAGGTTTGGTATAAGCATTGAGATATCACATCTCATGCTATAGGAAGGGTCTCAGGATTGGAATGGGAAGGAGTTGGATATCACATCTCATGCTGTAGGAAGGGTCTCAGGTATGGTATAAGCATTGAGATATCACATCTCATGCTATAGGAAGGGTCTCAGGATTGGAATGGGAAGGAGTTGTATATGACATCTCATGCCGTAGGAAGGGTCTCAGGTTTGGTATAAGCATTGAGATATCACATCTCATGCTATAGGAAGGGTCTCAGGATTGGAATGGGAAGGAGTTGGATATCACATCTCATGCTATAGGAAGGGTCTCAGGTTTGGTATAAGCATTGAGATATCACATCTCATGCTATAGGAAGGGTCTCAGGATTGGAATGGGAAGGAGAAGCTGCGACACGATAGAAGAAACTACGGGAAACAACGTTCCCCGGTACTGACTGTCATAAGGGCATGTCAGTTTCCCCGTAAGAAAGGAGCGAAAGCCCAGGGAAGTGCGGCAGAAGGCTGTACTTCCCTGGCAAAGTCAAGAACAAGGTTAAAAACAATAGCAAAAAGTTTAGGGGTTGCCACATGGAAGGAAAATTCCCTACAATAACGAAATCTTTCCTAACACTCGCCCCTCCCAGACTATGGACAGGGGGAACTAATCCACCCCTGGATGAGTCTCATGTTCAGGTCGGTTAAACATTCTGGACAACCCATCAGCATTGCTATGTTGTACACCTGGCCTATGCTCAATAGTGAAGTCGAAGCCTTGTAGACTTATGGACCACCTAAGCAACTTTGGATTCTCCCCCTTCATGTTCATTAGCCACTTTAACGGCTTATGGTCATTTTGCACAGTGAAGTGGGTCCCATAGAGGTAGGGCCTCAGCTTCCTTAGGGCCCACACAACAGAGAAACATTCTTTCTCTACCGTGGACCATCTGAGCTCTCTGTCCTTAAGCTGGCGACTAATAAAACCGATAGGGTGTTCCTTACCCTTCTCATCTACTTGTGATAGTACAGCTCCTATCCCAGTGTCAGAGGCGTCCGTCTGCACGATAAAAGTTCTTTGATAATCCGGGGCCCTGAGGACAGGGGCCTGGCACAAGGAGTCTTTTAAGCCATTGAAGGCCTTCTCACACTCGTCGGTCCAAGTTACCTTCTTGGGTTTCTTCGGAGTTGTGAGAGCAGTCAGAGGAGCAGCTATGGTGCCATAGTCTGCCATAAAATTCCGATAATACCCCGTGAGTCCTAAGAAGGCCCTCACTTGGGTTTGCGTAGTGGGGGTAGGCCAGTCTTGTACTGCTTGTACTTTACTGGGTAGAGGCTGTATCCTCCCTCCACCTACTTCATGTCCAAGGTAAACCACTGAGCCTTGTCCAATCTGGCATTTACTAGCCTTTATGGTCAAGTGGGCTTTCTGAAGAGCCTGGAGCACAATCCCGAGGTGTTTCACATGGTCTTCCCAGGTGGCACTGAAAACTGCTATATCGTCCAGATATGCAAGACAGAATTCGTCCAACCCATTCAACACATGATTCACAAGCCTCTGGAAAGTGGCAGGTGCATTCTTCAACCCGAACGGCATTACCCGGAATTGGTAAAGGCCGTCTGGAGTAGAAAATGCTGTCTTCTCCTTAGCATGTTCTGCTAACGCTATTTGCCAATAGCCAGCGGTAAGGTCAAACGTGCTGAGGTACTTGGAGGCACCCAAAGTATCCACCAGCTCATCTGTTCGAGGCAAGGGGTGTGCATCTGTCTTGGTGACAGCATTCAGAGCCCTGTAGTCCACGCAGAACCTCAATTCAGAAGTGCCTGCCTTTGGAACCAAAACCACAGGGCTGGACCAAGGACTACTAGAGGGTTCAATCACCCCAAGGTCTAACATTTTGTTGACCTCGGTCTTAATATAAGACCGTACTTTATCCGACATCCTGTATCCCCTACTTTTGGTAGGTACACTGTCTCCTGTGTCAATGTTATGTTTGCACCAAGGTGTCAAACCAGGCGACTGTGAAAACAGGGGGGAAAACTGCCGAAGCAAACTTTTCACCTCAGCCTGCTGATCAGAAGTCAGGTGAGGGGCCACACGGACACCCTCAAAGGAGCTATCTGAAGGACCGCCTTGGAACAGGTCGGGGAGAGGTTCAGACTCCTCTTCCTCAACGTCTGAAGCCAGTAGCAGTGCTGCGATTTCGACTCTTGGGACGAAAGCCTTCAGCCTATTCACGTGGAACACTTTTGGAGCCTGTCCAGGCCTTCCAAGGTCCACTAAATAGTTCACCTCACCCAGGGGCTCCACCACTGTGTAAGGGCCTGACCATTTGTCCTGTAAAGCTCGAGGCCTTATAGGATTCATGATCAGGACTTGCTGACCAGGTGTAAAGTTGATGAGGGAAGCTTTCTGGTCATACCAATGTTTCACCAGCGCTTGCCCTGCCTTCAACTTATCACTAGCCAAGCCCATCAGAAGTACCATCCGTTTTCTGAGCCCCAGCACATAATCAACTACATTGGTAGTAACAGGGGGAGTGGGCATCTCCCATCCCTCTTTGACGATGGCTAAGGGTCCCCGTACGGGATGACCGAACAGAAGTTCGAAGGGGCTGAAGCCAACACCCTCCTGTGGTACCTCTCGGTAGGCAAACAGCAAACATGGTAAAAGAAGATCCCATTTTCTTCTCTGGGGCTCCTCCAGAGCCCCAATCATGCTCTTTAACGTTCTGTTGAAGCGTTCCACCAGACCATTGGTCTGGGGGTGGTATGCAGAAGAGAACTTGTAGGTGACCCCACATTCTTTCCACATAGCCTGCATATACTTCGACATAAAGTTGCTGCCACGATCTGACACAACTTCTTTAGGGAAGCCAACCCTAGTAAATATGCCGAGTAAAGCTTTTGCAACTGACTTGGCAGTTACAGTTTTTAATGGGATGGCCTCAGGATACCTGGTTGCATGGTCGACCAGCACCAGGATAAACCTATTGCCCGAGGATGTTTGCGGGTCAAGGGGACCAACGATGTCGATCCCTACCTTTTCAAATGGTACCCCCACAACTGGGAGCGGTACCAACGGAGCTTGGATTGTCGCGCCAACCTTACCAGACAACTGGCAGGAGGCACAACTCCTGCAGTGACTTTCTACTTGCACCCCCATCTTGGGCCAGTAGAAGTGCATGGATAACCTTTGCTTGGTCCTCTTCATACCAAGGTGACCAGCAAGGGGAACTTCATGCGCCAACTGCAGGAGGAAGGGCCTAACAGCAAGGGGAACCACCAACCTCCTATGGTCTCCTTCTGTAGACTCTGTGGGCTCACTATACAGGAGTCCACCTTCCCAATAAATCCTATGCGTCCCATGTGGTTCACCCTCAAGCTGGGAGCAGGCCTGTCTCCTTAGGCCTTCCAGAGATGGGCACTCACGTTGGCCTTTACTGAATTCGTCCCTATCAGGACCTCCTTCAACTAACAAGTCGTTTAGTTCAGGATGATCGTTGGGGTCGAATACTTCAGGCATCGCCATTTCCTCGTCAGGCTCGGGCGATCGACCAACTTCCTCCACCGCAGTGGTAGGCGAGCTCGGGGGAATATTTTCTTTCCCTCGTCGTGACTTGTTGACTCCTTTCGCCTTGGGTTTCCCCTTCGGCTGGGGCGGCGTATTGGGCTTGGCCAATGCTGCCCGTGCTTGAGACCGTGTGTAGGGTCGTTCGGCAGTGTCTCCTACGAGCCCTAAAGCTCTGAGATCATTACCTAACAAGACCTTTCCCGGGACGTTTCTCTGAATGCTCACTGGAATCCTGACTGCTGTACCATTTAAAGTAAGATTAACAGGGATCACGGGAAACATGCGGAGGGGGCCGTCAGCCAACTTAGTGGGCATCAGAGTAGCTCTGGCAACTTCCTCTGAGTCTACCAAGGTAGAATCCACTACAGTGCGACTGCACCCACTATCCCTAAGAGCTGGAGTGTCTACTCCATTGATCAGCACACTGTCTTTAAAGTAGTGCTTGGTATTATCCGGAATCCTAGCATACGCCTCTGCGACTTTAGGCTCCCAGGAACCCAGGGACACTAAAACTACCTCAGCCTCTATTCCGCTGGGAAATGAGTCTGAGGAGAAGGATGCTCCTGTAATCTCTTCTTCCTCGTAGGAGGAGAAGGCCAGATTAGCGGAGTGGACCCCCAAAGGTCTAACCTTACAACGGGGATCCCCCTTCACATGGTCAGTTGCTCCACAAGCAAAACAAGATCCAATGGGTCTGTTTACATAGGGAGGCTTATTGTAACCAGAGTTCTGTTTCGGAGGCGGACCTCCACTACCCTGTGAGTTCTCTTGTGTCTTACCCTTGTTTTTCTTTTTGTGGCCCTTTTGGGAAGAAGATTTAGCAGATTCTCCACCCTCCATATCTTTGGACTTTTTCCCTTCCTCCTGCTTACCAGGATGAGTTTTGTCCTTATGGGACACTCGATGTGACACCCATAAGTCGGCGGCCATGGCCAGCTTCTTAGGATCTATCTCCTTCGAATCGGCCAAGTGCTGCTTAAGCTCCGGGGAAGAAGAAGCAAAAATGTGTTCCAGCATGACAAGATTTATCATGCCGGCGAAGGTAGAAACCTTATAGCCTTCGACCCAGCCAGTTAAGTTTTTCAAAGATTCAGTGACATAAGATACCCAAGTACCACCTTCCTTTTTCTTATACTCTCGAAAACGCTTTAAATATTGGGCCGGAGTCTTCCCAAACTTTAAAATGAGAGCCTGCTTCAACATTGCGAAATCAGCTCGCTCAGCCTTCGACATCTCCATAATGGCACTACAGCCAGAATGGGGCAGTCTACTGAGCAACCACGCAATCTTGTCAGCATTGTCAACTTTCTGAACTTCGCATGCATACTCAAACGCATTCAGCCAGTCCATAATGTCATTCCGTTCCTCATACACACTGAGCAGATCTTTTGGAAACCGTGGATGAGAGGAGGCCCCAGACCCATGTCCAGGACCCGTGGACCCATTTGCAACCTGAAGCTTGGCCAGTTCCAACTGGTGATCCCTGTCTTTTTGTTTTTCTGCCTGTTCGATTTTCAGTTTGGCTATGCTGAATTCAAGCTCCTGCTGCCTAAACCGCAGCTCTTGCTTCTTGAATTCAAACCTAGCCTCCCCATCAGCACTGGCAGAGGAAACATTAGACATCTCGTCCTCCCTGTCCTCGTGGTCGCGGTGGAACAGTGCGGCGGCAGAACCGTCGGTTCTGCCAGTGAGAGCAGCCCCACCACCTTCCGCACTGTCCTCAGAAGTAATAGCATCAAGCTGCGCTTCTTGTCACGCCACGATTCTTTGGATCATTTCCAATTTCGTGCCTTGAGAGGAAACACCTCTCTCCGCACACATCTTTTTCAGCGTTTCTGATTTGGAAGCATTTAAAGTTAACAACGTACTTGTTTCCATACTGTGTGATAGGACTATGGCCTTTTTAAAGTTATACTATAACAATTCACTACGTGTACTGTTTGGAATAACCCGAAATGCCCTAGCCCGTGCGCAACACCGGATACCTCCAGTCGTATCCCACCGCTGTACACCAATTTGTTAAGACGGATTTCTGAACTCTGTCCTGGTGGCGCAGAAGTTCAGAAGGCCAACCTAATTACTTGGAACAGGGTAACCTCTGGACAAGCCAGACCAATCAAGGTAGCGATCGCGGCGGTCAAGACTAGGTCTCAAGAGGGGTGAGGGTGACTGAAAGCCCGCAGTGAGCACACAAAGCAAGAGCGCTTAGAAACTACTCCAAACAGGTGTTATATCAAAAATATAAACACATTTATTTTAAGGCCTTTAAAACAACGACCGTAGCGAGAAAATCACAATAACACAGTATTAAGCCAACACATACCAAATCAACACAATATATATACAAATACACAGTCGCAAGCGTTTAAAGCACGAAATATGTAGTCCACCTGAAAGGGAAGGAAAACAGGCAGTGCAATAATGCTTTAGACTTAGTTCGCCTTCATAGGCACCTAACTAGATGGAAGTCCGAGCCCTGCGAAGAGTGGAGCCTTGTGCTCAAAGTACCTGCACACGCTGGTGCCAACGGGCAAAAGGGGAAGCTCTTCGGAGGAAGTCAGGCAGTTCGGATTAGTGCACAGCAGAAGAAGAACAGGGTCCGCAACTCAAGCGCAGCCTCCACAGCGGGCAGAAGCAGAGCGCGAGTACGGGCCAAAAGGGTGCTGTTTTACACAGCGGGGAAAAGCAATGGGTTACTGCAGGAGGGCGACCAGATCCTAGATATATCATATTGCATGCTGTAGGAAGGGTCTAAGGATTGGAATGGGAAGGACTTGGATATCACATCTCATGCTATAGATAGGCTCTCAGGTTTGGAAAGGGAAGGAGTTGGATATCACATTTCATGTTAGAGGAAGGATCTCAGGTTCGGTATTAGAGGCATTGAGATATCACATCTCATGCTATAGGAAGGGTCTCAGGATTGGAATGGGAAGGAGTTGGGTATCACATCTCATGCTATAGGAAGGGTCTCAGGTTTGGTATAAGCATTGAGATTTCACATCTCATGCTATAGGAAGGGTCTCAGGATTGGAATGGGAAGGAGTTGGATATCACATCTCATGTTATAGGAAGGATCTCAGGTTTGGTATAAGCATTGAGATATCACATCTCTGCTATCGGAAGGGTCTCGGGATTGGAATGGGAAGGAGTTGGATATCCCATCTCATGTTATAGGAAGAGTCTCAGGTTTGGTATTAGAAGCATTGAGATATCACATCTCATGCTATAGGAAGTGTCTCAGGATTGGAATGGGAAGGACTTGGAATCACTACTCATGCTATAGGGAGGGTCTCAAGTTTGATATTAGAAGCATTGAGATATCACATCTCATGCTATAGGAAGGGTCTCAGGATTGGAATGGGAAGGAGTTGGATATCACATCTCATGCTATAGGAAGGGTCTCACGTTTGGTGTAAGCAGTGAGATATCACATCTCATGCTATAGGAAGGGTCTCAGGATTGGAATGGGAAGGAGTTGGATATCACATCTCATGTTATAGGAAGGATATCAGGTTTGGTATAAGCATTGAGATATCACATCTCTGCTATCGGAAGGGTCTCAGGATTGGAATGGGAAGGAGTTGGATATTCCCATCTCATGTTATAGGAAGGGTCTCAGGTTTGGTATTAGAAGCATTGAGATATCACATCTCATGCTGTATGAAGGGTCTCAGGATTGGAATGGGAAGGAGTTGGATATCACATCTCATGCTATAGGAAGGGTCTCACGTTTGGTGTAAGCAGTGAGATATCACATCTCATGCTATAGGAAGGGTCTCAGGATTGGAATGGGAAGGAGTTGGATATCACATCTCATGTTATAGGAAGGATATCAGGTTTGGTATAAGCATTGAGATATCACATCTCTGCTATCGGAAGGGTCTCAGGATTGGAATGGGAAGGAGTTGGATATTCCCATCTCATGTTATAGGAAGGGTCTCAGGTTTGGTATTAGAAGCATTGAGATATCTCATCTCATGCTGTATGAAGGGTCTCAGGATTGGAATGGGAAGGAGTTGGATATCACATCTCATGCTAAAGGGAGGGTCTCAGGTTTGGAAGGGGAAGGATTTGGATATCACATCTCATGTTATAGGAAGGATCACAGGTTTGGTATTAGAAGCATTGAGATATCACATCTCATGCTATAGGAAGGGTCTCAGGTTTGGAACGGGAAGGAGTTGGATATCACATCTCATGTTATAGGAAGAGTCTCAGGTTTGGTATAAGCATTGAGATATCACATCTCTGCTATCAGAGGTGTCTCAGGATTGGGATGGGAAGGAGTTGGATATTACATCTCATGCTATAGGAAGGGTATCAGGTATGGAACGGGAAGGAGTTGGATATCCCATCTCATGTTATAGGACGGGTCTCAGGTTTGGTATTAGAAGCATTGAGATATCACATCGCATGCTGTAGGAAGGATCTCAGGTTTGGAATGGGAAGGAATTGGATATCACATCTCATGTCATAGGAAGTATCTCAGGTTTGGTATTAGAAGCATTGAGATATCACATCTCATGCTATAGGAATGGTCTCAGGATTGGAATGGGTAGGAGTTGGATATTACATTCTTGCTATAGGAAGGGTCTCATGTTTGGAATGGGAAGGAGTTGGATATCACATATGCTATAGGAAGGGTCTCAGGTTTGGAACGGGAAGGAGTTGGATATCACATCTCATGTTATAGGAAGGGTCTCAGGTTTGGTATAAGCATTGAGATATCACATCTCTGCTATCGGAGGTGGCTCAGGATTGGAATGGGAAGGAGTTGGATATCCCATCTCATGTTATAGGACGGGTCTCTGGTTTGGTATTAGAATCATTGAGATATCACATCGCATGCTGTAGGAAGGGTCTAAGGATTGGAATGGGATGGACTTGGATATCACATCTCATGCTATAGGTAGGCTCTCAGGTTTGGTATAAGCATTGAGATATCACATCTCATGCTATAGGAAGGGTCTCGGGATTGGAATGGGAAGGATTTGGATATCACATCTCATGCTATAGGAAGGGTCTCAGGTTTGGTATAAGCATGGAGATATCACTTCTCATGCTATAGGAAGTGTCTCAGGATTGGAATGGGAAGGAGTTGGATATCACATCTCATGTTATAGGAAGGATCTCAGGTTTGGTATTAGAAGCATTGAGACATCACATCTCATGCTATAGGAAGGGTCTCAGGATTGGAATGGGAAGGAGTTGGATATCACATCTCATGCTAAAGGGAGGGTCTCAGGTTTGGAAGGGGAAGGATTTGGATATTACATCTTGTGTTATAGGAATGATCTCAGGTTTGGTATTAGAAGCATTGAGATATCACATCTCATGCTATCGGAAGGATCTCAGGATTGGAATGGGAAGGAGTTCGATATCACATCTCATGCTATAGGAAGGGTCTCAGGATTGGAATGGGAAGGAGTTTTATATGACATCTCATGCCATAGGAAGGATCTCAGTTTTGGTTTTAGAAGCATTGAGACATCACATCTCATGTTATAGGAAGGGTCTCAGGATTGGAATGGGAAGGAGTTGGAAATCACATCTCATGCTATAGGAAGGGTCTCAGGTTTGGTATAAGCATTGAGATATCACATCTCATGCTATAGGAAGGGTCTCAGGATTGGAATGGGAAGGAGTTGTATATGACATCTCATGCCACAGGAAGGGTCTCAGGTTTGGTATAAGCATTGAGATATCACATCTCTGCTATCGGAAGGGTCTCAGGATTGCAATGGGAAGGAGTTGGATATCCCATCTTATGTTATAGGAAGGGTCTCAGGTTTGGTATTAGAAGCATTGAGATATCACATCTCATGCTATAGGAAGGGTCTCAGGATTGGAATGGGAAGGACTTGGATATCACATCTCATGCTATAGGGAGGGTCTCACGTTTGGAAAGGGAAGGAGTTGGATATCACATTTCATGTTAGAGGTAGGATCTCAGGTTTGTTATTAGAGGCATTGAGATATCACATCTCATGCTATCAGAAGGGTCTCAGGATTGGAATGGGAAGGAGTTGGATATCACATCTCATGCTAAAGGGAGGGTCGCAGGAATGGAAGGGGAAGGATTTGGATATCACATCTCATGTTATAGGAAGGATCTCAGGTTTGGTATTAGAAGCATTGAGATATCACATCTCATGCTATCGGAAGGATCTCAGGTTTGGTATTAGAGGCATTGAGATATCACATCTCATGCTAAAGGGAGGGTCTCGGGTTTGGAAGGGAAAGGATTTGGATATCACATCTCTTGTTATAGGAAGGATCACAGGTTTGGTATTAGAAGCATTGAGATATCACATCTCATGCTATCGGAAGGGTCTCAGGATTGGAATGGGAAGGAGTTGGATATCACATCTCATGCTATAGGAAGGGTCTCAGGTTTGGAACGGGAAGGAGTTGGATATCACATCTCATGTTATAGGAAGAGTCTCAGGTTTGGTATAAGCATTGAGATATCACATCTCTGCTATCGGAGGTGTCTCAGGATTGGGATGGGAAGGAATTGGATATCACATCTCATGCTATAGGAAGGGTATCAGTTTTGGAACATGAAGGATTTGGATATCACATCTCATGTTATTGGACCGGTCTCAGGTTTTGTAGAAGCATTGGCATATCACATCTCATGCTATCGGAAGGGTATCAGGATTGGATTTGGAAGGAGTTGGATATCCCATCTCATGCTATAGGAAGGGTCTCAGGATTGGAATGGGAAGGACTTGGATATCACATCTCATGCTGTAGGAAGGCTCTCAGGTTTGGAAAGGGAAGGAGTTGGATATCACATTTCATGTTAGAGGTAGGATCTCAGGTTTGGTATTAGAGACATTGAGATATCACACCTCATGCTATCAGAAGTGTTAGGAAAGATTTCGTAATTGTAGGTAATTTTCCTTCCATGTGGCAACCCCTAAACTTTTTGCTGTTGTTTTTCACCTTGTTCTTGACTTTGCCAGAGAAGTGCAGCCTTCTGCTGCACTCCTCTGGGCTTTCGCTCCTTTTCTCATGGGGAAACTGACATGCCCTTAAGACAGTCAGTACCGGGGAACGCTGTTTCCCGTAGTTTCTTTTATCATGTTGCGGCTTTAGTGCAACATGACACAAGAGGGCACTGTAAGCTAAGTTACAGCTCTCTTGGGTCTCTAGCCTTCTACGGGCCCTAGATACTCGTTTAGGATTGTATCTGATCGGTGCAAGTAATTCAGGGACGGGAATGGTGGCAGCGATCGTTTTCTTGTGTTTTGAGCTCCTTTTGGCGTTCTAAGCGCATTTCTCGCGCTTAACCCAAAATGGTGGCCTGGCTCCCAAAATGGCCAGACCACGAGGCTCCTTTGTCCTGTCCGCTGACCGTCTTGCTCCCTTCACCTTTCCCAGGTCGAGCCGACCCGGAGCCTTCCTTATTTGGGCATGTACTTTCCCGCGAAACACGGATGCTTTTGCGGGCTTCTACATGTCGTGTGTGTGCCTCCAGGATGTGGGCTGGGATGTCTGGTCCCAATACACATCCTGGGTGCCAGAGAGTCTAGGGTGGTGTGAATGCCTGGGACCACCGTGGTCCGTGATTGGTCCACGAATGGTGTGAGTGTTGATGAGCGGATCTCCCATCGGGTCCCCTCCGTTTTGGCGCGAAGGGAACCGTGGATAAGAGGGGGCTGGAAACACCACTACCATGTCGATCTCCTGAGTTCTCACGAACGAAGGAATACAGGAGCCAAGTATCCTGCAACCAAGAGGCTGGACCGAGGAATCGCTGGTGACCCGCTGAAGGACTCCTCCTTTGCACTGCTGTCGTCCTGTGAAACCCTTTCCTCCTTTGATCGAACCAGAAGGCCTGTACTGGTGCTTCGACCTTTGGAATAGCAGGAACAGCTATTCTCGGCAACTTCATCATCTCCTGCCAGTAAGCCTTCGGAAGCGTCTCTGGGCCATCCAGTTGACTGACCAGCTTACACGGGAGTCCTGCTCTGTAACCGCCGCCAGGTTGTGTAGTATCTCGAGTCCTTGTCACTCTCCCACGCTTCGTACTCTTGGCGTTCCCAGGTCTGAAGGGAGGAGTGGACATTTGGCTCAGATACACACGGCCGCTCCGTTGCCCTGCTGCGGCAACAAACTGTGCAGGTTTCTTCGATTGGGACGTCTTTGTGCTCTACACGACGACGAGGCGTTCCCTGCTCTTCTGAACCTGCCAGCTGCTGAAACTGACGCGGAGAAGCCTGGGTCTGCTTGCATCGGGGACCAGTGAGTAGCATAGCTAGGATCTGGTCGCCCTCCTGCAGGAGCCCATTGCTTTTCCCCGCTGTGTAAAACAGCACCCTTGTCCGTACTCGCGCTCTGCTTCTGCCCACTGTGGAGGCTGCGCTTGAGTCGTGGAACTTGTTCTTCTTCTTTCGTGCACTAAACTGAACTGCCTGACTTCCTTCAAAGAGCTTCTCCTTTTGCCCGTTGGCACCAGCGCGTGCAGGTACTTTGAGCACAAGGCTCCACTCTTCGCAGGGCTCGGACTTCCATCTAGTTAGGTGCCTCTGAAGGCGAACCGAGTCTAAGCATTATATCGCACTGCCTGTTTTCCTTCCCTTTTAGGTGGACTACACATTTCGTGCCTATAACGCTTGCGACTGTCGTATTTGTATATATATTGTGTGGATATGGTATGTGTTGGTTTAATATTGTGATATTGTGATTTTCTCGCTACGGTCATTGTTTTAAAGGCCTTAAAATAAATGTGTATATATTTTTTATATAACAACTGTTTGGAGTAGTTTGTAAGTGATCTTGCTTTGTGGGCTCATTACGAGCTTTCAGTCACCCTCACCCCTCTTGAGACCTAGTCTTGCCCGCCGCGATCGCTACCTTGATTGGTCTGGCTCGTCCAGAGGTTACCCTGTTCCAAGTAACTAGGTTGGCCTTCTGAACTTCTGCGCCACCAGGACAGAGTTCAGAAATCCGTCTTAACAAGAAGGGTATCAGGATTGGAATGGGAAGGAGTTGGATATCACATCTCATGCTAAAGGGAGGGTCTCAGGTTTGGAAGGGGAAGGATTTAGATATCACATCTCATGTTATAGGAAGGATCTCAGGTTTGGTATTAGAAGCATTGAGATATCACATCTCATGCTATCGGAAGGATCTCAGGTTTGGTATTAAAAGCATTGAGATATCACATCTCATGCTATAGGAAGGGTCTCAGGATTGGAATGGGAAGGAGTTGGATATCACATCTCATGTTATAGGAAGGATCTCAGGTTTGGTATTAGAAGCATTGAGATATCACATCTCATGCTAAAGGAAGGGTCTCAGGATTGGAATGGGAAGGAGTTGGATATCACATCTCATGCTAAAGGAAGGTTCTCAGTTTTGGTAGAAGCATTGCGATATCACATCTCATGCTATAGGAAGGGTCTCAGGATTGGAATCGGAAGGAGTTGGATATCACATCTCATGCTATAGGAAGGGTCTCAGGTTTGGTATAAGCATTGAAATATCACATCTCTGCTATCGGAAGGGTCTCAAGATTGGAATGGGAAGGACTTAGATATCACATCTCATGCTATAGGGAGGGTCTCAGTTTTGATATCAGAAGCATTGAGATATCACATCTCATGCTATCGGAAGGGTCTCAGGATTGGAATGGGAGGAGCTGGATATCACATCTCATGCTAAAGGAAGGGTCTCAGGTTTGGAAGGGGAAGGATTTGGATATCACATCTCATGTTATAGGACGGGTCTCAGGTTTGGTATTAGAAGCATTGTGATATCACATCTCATGCTATAGGAAGTGTCTCAGGATTGGAATGGGAAGGAGTTGGATATCACATCTCATGCTATAGGAAGGGTTTCAGGTTTGGTAGAAGCATTGAGATATCACATCTCATGCTATGGGAAGAGTCTCAGGTTTGGGAAGGGAAGGATTTGGATTTCACATCTCATGTTATAGGATGGTTCTCATGTTTGGTTTTTGAAGCATTGAGATATCACATCTCATGCTATCGGAAGGGTCTCAGGTTTGGAATGGGAAGGAGTTGGATATCACATCTCATGTTATAGGAAGGATCTCAGGTTTGGTATTAGAAGCATTGAGATATCACATCTCATGCTATAGGAAGGGTCTCAGGATTGGAATGGCAAGGAGTTGGATATCACATCTCATGCTAAAGGAAGGTCTCAGGTTTGATAGAAGCATTGAGATATCACATCTCATGCTATAGGAAGGAACTCAGGATTGGAATGGGAAGGAGTTGGATATCACATCTCATGCCATAGGAAGGGTTATCAGATTTGGTATAAACATTGAGATATCACATCTCATGCTATAGGAAGGATCTCAGGTTTGGTATTAGAAGCATTGAGACATCACATCTCATGCTATAGGAAGGGTCTCAGGTTTGGTATAAGCATTGAGATATCACCACATCCCATGCTATAGGAAGGGTCTCAGGATTGGAATTGGAAGTTGTATATGACATCTCATGCCATAGGAAGGATCTCAGATTTGGTATAAGCATTGAGATATCACATCTCTGCTATCGGAAGGGTATCAGGATTGGAATGGGAAGGAGTTGGATATCCCATCTCATGTTATAGGAAGAGTCTCAGGTTTGGTATTAGAAGCATTGAGACATCACATCTCATGCTATAGGAAGGGTCTCAGGATTGGAATAGGAAGGAGTTGGATATCCCATCTCATGTTATAGGAAGGGTCTCAAGTTTGATATTAGAAGCATTGAGATATCACATCTCATGATATCGGAAGGGTCTCAGGATTGGAATGGGAAGGAGTTGGATATCACATCTCATGATAAAGGAAGGGTCTCAGGATTGGAATGGGAAGGACTTGGATATCACATCTCATGCTTTAGGAAGGCTCTCAGGTTTGGAAGGGGAAGGAGTTGGATAACACATTTCATGTTAGAGGTAGAATCGCAGGTTTGGAATTAGAGGCATTGAGATATCACATCTCATGCTATCAGAAGGGTCTCAGGATTGGGATGGGAAGGCGTTGGATATCACATCTCATGCTATAGGGAGGGTCTCAGATTTGGAAGGGGAAGGATTTGGATATCACATCTCATGTTATAGGAACGATCTCAGGTTTGGTATTAGAAGCATTGAGATATCACTTCTCATGCTATCGGAAGGATCTCAGGTTTAGTATTAGAGGCATTGAAACATCACATCTCATGCTATCGGAAGGGTATCAGGATTGGATTTGGAAGTAGTTGGATATCCCATCTCATGCTATCTACCAAACCTGAGACCCTTCCTTTAGCATGAGATGTGATATCCAACTCCTTCCCATTCCAATCCTGAGACCCTTCCTATAGCATGAGATGTGATATCTCAATGCTTCTAATGCCAAACCTGAGACCCTTCCTATAGCATGAGATGGGAAATGTGATATCCAACTCCTTCCCCTTCCAAACCTGAGAGCCTTCCTATAGCATGAGATGTGATATCCAACTCCTTCCCATTCCAATCCTGAGACCCTTATTATACCATGAGATGTCATATCTCAATGCTTCTAATACCAAACCTGAGACCCGTCCTAAAACATGAGATGTGAGATCCAAATCCTTCCCCTTCCAAACATGAGACCTTTCCTTTAGCATGAGATGTGATATCCAACTCCTTACCATTCCAATCCTGAGACCCTTCCGATAGCATGAGATGTGCTATCTCAATGCTTCTAATATCAAACCTGAGATTCTACCTCTAACATGAAATGTGATATCCAACTCCTTCCCCTTCCAAACCTGAGCCCCTTCCTATAGCATGAGATGGGATATCCAACTACTTCCAAATCCAATCCTGATACCCTTACGATAGCATGAGATGTGATATTTCAATGCCTGTAATACTAAACCTGAGATCCTTCCGATAGCATGAGAAGTGATATCTCAATGCTTCTAATACCAAACCTGAGATCCTTCCTATAACATGAGATGTGATATCCAAGTCCTTCCCATTCCAATCCTGAGACCCTTCCTTTATCATGAGATGTGATATCCAACTCCTTCCCATTCCAATCCTGAGACCTTTCCGATATCATGAGATGTGATATCTCAATGCTTCTAATATCAAACTTGAGACCCTCCCTACAGCATGAGATGTGATATCCAAGTCCTTCCCATTCCAATCCTGAGACCCTTCCTATAGCATGAGATGTGATATCTCAATGCTTCTAATACCAAACCTGAGACCCTTCCTATGACATGAGATGGGATATCCAACTCCTTCCCATTCCAATCCTGAGACCCTTCGGATAGCAGAGATATGATATCTCAATGCTTATACCAAGCCTGAGACCCTTCCTACAGCATGAGATGTGATATCCAAGTCCTTCCCATTCCAATCCTGAGACCCTTCCTATAGCATGAGATGTGATATCTGAATGCTTCTAATACCAAACCTGAGACCCTTCCTATGACATGAGATGGGATATCCAACTCCTTCCCATTCCAATCCTGAGACCCTTCCTATAGCATGAGATGTGATGTCTCAATGCTTCTAATACCAAACCTGAGATCCTTCCTATAACATGAGATGTGATATCCAACTCCTTCCCATTCCAATCCTGAGACCCTTCCTATAGCATGAGATGTGATATTTCACTGCTTATACCAAACCTGAGACCCTTCCTATAGCATGAGATGTGATATCCAACTCCTTCCCATTCCAATCCTGAGACCCTTCCTATAGCATGAGATGTGATATCTCAATGCTTCTAATATCAAACTTGAGACCCTCCCTATAGCATGAGACGTGATATCCAACTCCTTCCCATTCCAATCCTGAGACTCTTCCTATAGCATGAGATGTGATATCTCAATGCTTCTACCAAACCTGAGACCCTTCCTATAACATGAGATGGGATATCCAACTCCTTCCCATTCCAATCCTCAGACACTTCCTATAGCATGAGATGTGATATCTCAATGCTTCTAATACCAAACCTGAGACCCTTCCTATGGCATGAGATTTGATATCAAACTCCTTCCCATTCCAATCCTGAGACCCTTCCTATAGCATGAGATTTGATATCCAACTCCTTCCCATTCCAATCCTGAAACCCTTCCTATACCATGAGATGTGATATCTTAATGCTTCTAATACCAAACCTGAGACCCGTCCTATAACATGAGATGTGATATCCAAATCCTTCCCCTTCCAAACCTGAGACCCTTCCTTTAGCATGAGATGTGATATCCAGCTCCTTCCCATTCCAATCCTGAGACCCTTCCGATGGCATGAGATGTGATATCTCAATGCTTCTAATATCAAAACTGAGACCCTCCCTATAGCATGAGATGTGATATCTAAGTCCTTCCCATTCCAATCCTGAGTCCCTTCCGATAGCAGAGATGTGATATCTCAATGCTTATACCAAACCTGAGACCCTTCCTATGGCATGAGATGTGATATCCAACTCCTTCCCATTTCAATCCTGAGACCCTTCCTATAGCATGAGATGTGATATCTCAATGCTTCTACCAAACATGAGACCCTTCCTTTAGCATGAGATGTGATATCCATCTCCTTCCCATTCCAATCCTGAGACCCTTCCTATAGCATGAGATGTGATATCTCAATGCTTCTAATACCAAACCTGAGATCCTTCCGATAACATGAGATGTGATATCCAAATCCTTCCCCTTCCAAACCTGAGACCCTCCCTTTAGCATGAGATGTGATATCCAACTCCTTCCCATTCCAATCCTGAGACCCTTCTGATAGCATGAGATGTGATATCTCAATTCTTCTAATACTAAACCTGAGATACTTCCGATAGCATAAGAAGTGATGTCTCAATGCTTCTAATACCAAACCTGGGACCCGTCCTATAACATGAGATATTATATCCAAATCCTTCCCATTCCAATCCTGAAACCCTTCCTTTAGCATGAAATGTGATATCTCAATGTTTCTAATAAAAAACCTGAGACCCTTCCTATAGCAAGAGATGTGATATCCAGCTCCTTCCCATTCCAATCCTGAGACCCTTCCGATAGCATGAGATGTGATATCTCAATGCTTCTAATATCAAAACTGAAACCCTCCCTATAGCATGAGATGTGATATCTAAGTCCTTCCCATTCCAATCCTGAGACCCTTCCGATAGCAGAGATGTGATATCTCAATGCTTATACTAAACCTGAGACCCTTCCTATGGCATGAGATGTGATATCCAACTCCTTCCCATTTCAATCCTGAGACCCTTCCTATAGCATGAGATGTGATATCTCAATGCTTCTACCAAACATGAGACCCTTCCTTTAGCATGAGATGTGATATCCATCTCCTTCCCATTCCAATCCTGAGACCCTTCCTATAGCATGAGATGTGATATCTCAATGCTTCTAATACCAAACCTGAGATCCTTCCGATAACATGAGATGTGATATCCAAATCCTTCCCCTTCCAAACCCGAGACCCTCCCTTTAGCATGAGATGTGATATCCAACTCCTTCCTATTCCAATCCTGAGACCCTTCTGATAGCATGAGATGTGATATCTCAATGCTTCTAATACTAAACCTGAGATCCTTCCGATAGCATGAGAAGTGATATCTCAATGCTTCTAATACCAAACCTGGGACCCGTCCTATAACATGAGATATGATATCCAAATCCTTCCCATTCCAATCCTGAAACCCTTCCTTTAGCATGAGATGTGATATCTCAATGTTTCTAATAAAAAACCTGAGACCGTTCCTATAGCATGACAAGGGATATCCAACTCCTTCCCATTCCAATCCTGAGACCCTTCCTATAGCAAGAGATGTGATATCCAAATCCTTCCCATTCCAATCCTGAGATGCTATCTATAACATGAGATGTGATACCCAATTATTTCCCATTCCAAACCTGAGACCCTTCCTATTGGATGAGATGTGATATCCAACACCTTCCCATTCCAATCCTGACACCCTTCCTATACCATGAGATGTGATATCTCAACGCGTCTAATACCAAACCTGGGACTCGTCCTATAACATGAGATATGATATCCAAATCCTTCCCCTTCCAAACCTGAGACCCTTCCTTTAGCATGAGATGTGATATCCAAATCCTTCCCATTCCAATCCTGAAACCCCTCCTGTAGCATGAGATGTGATATCTCAATGTTTCTAATAAAAAACTGAGACCCTTCCTATAGCAAGAGATGTGATATCCAAATCCTTCCCATTTCAATCCTGAGACCCTACCTAAAGCATGAGATGTGATATCCAACTCCTTCCCATTCCAACCTGAGACCCTTCCTATAACATGAGATGTGATATCCAACTCCTTCCCATTCCAATCCTGAAACCCTTCCTATAGCATGAGATGTGATATCTCAATGTTTCTAATAAAAAACCTGAGACCCTTCCAATAGCAAGAGATGTGCTATCCAAATCCTTCCCATTCCAATCCTGAGACCCTTCCTATAACATGAGATGTGATATCCAACTCCTTCCCATTCCAACCTGAGACGTTTCCTATAGCATGAGAAGGGATATCCAACTCCTTCCCATTCCAATCCTGAGACCCTTCCTATAGCAAGAGATGTGATATCCAAATCCTTCCCATTCCAATCCTGAGATCCTTCCTATAACATGAGATGTGATACCCAATTATTTCCCATTCCAAACCTGAGACCCTTCCTATTGGATGAGATGTGATATCCAACACCTTCCCATTCCAATCCTGACACCCTTCCTATACCATGAGATGTGATATCTCAATGCTTCTAATACCAAACCTGGGACCCGTCCTATAACATGAGATATGATATCCAAATCCTTCCCCTTCCAAACCTGAGACCCTTCCTTTAGCATGAGATGTGATATCCAAATCCTTCCCATTCCAATCCTGAAACCCCTCCTATAGCATGAGATGTGATATCTCAATGTTTCTAATAAAAAACTGAGACCCTTCCTATAGCAAGAGATGTGATATCCAAATCCTTCCCATTTCAATCCTGAGACCCTACCTAAAGCATGAGATGTGATATCCAACTCCTTCCCATTCCAACCTGAGACCGTTCCTATAGCATGAGAAGGGATATCCAACTCCTTCCCATTCCAATCCTGAGACCCTTCCTATAGCAAGAGATGTGATATCCAAATCCTTCCCATTCCAATCCTGAGATGCTTCCTATAACATGAGATGTGATACCCAATTATTTCCCATTCCAAACCTGAGACCCTTCCTATTGGATGAGATGTGATATCCAACACCTTCCCATTCCAATCCTGACACCCTTCCTATACCATGAGATGTGATATCTCAATGCGTCTAATACCAAACCTGGGACTCGTCCTATAACATGAGATATGATATCCAAATCCTTCCCCTTCCAAACCTGAGACCCTTCCTTTAGCATGAGATGTGATATCCAAATCCTTCCCATTCCAATCCTGAAACCCCTCCTATAGCATGAGATGTGATATCTCAATGTTTCTAATAAAAAACTGAGACCCTTCCTATAGCAAGAGATGTGATATCCAAATCCTTCCCATTTCAATCCTGAGACCCTACCTATAACATGAGATGTGATATCCAACTCCTTCCCATTCCAACCTGAGACCCTTCCTATAACATGAGATGTGATATCCAACTCCTTCCCATTCCAATCCTGAAACCCTTCCTATAGCATGAGATGTGATATCTCAATGTTTCTAATAAAAAACCTGAGACCCTTCCAATAGCAAGAGATGTGATATCCAAATCCTTCCCATTCCAATCCTGAGACCCTTCCTATAACATGAGATGTGATATCCAACTCCTTCCCATACCAACCTGAGACCCTTCCTATTGCATGAGAAGGGATATCCAACTCCTTCCCATTCCAATCCTGAGACCCTTCCTATAGCAAGAGATGTGATATCCAAATCCTTCCCATTCCAATCCTGAGATCCTTCCTATAACATGAGATGTGATATCTCAATGCTTCTAATACCAAACCTGAGACCCTTCCTATGACATGAGATGGGATATCCAACTCCTTCCCATTCCAATCCTGAGACCCTTCAGGTAGCATAGATGTGATATCTCAATGCTTATACCAAGCCTGAGACCCTTCCTATGGCATGAGATGTGATATCCAACTCCTTCCCATTCCAATCCTGAGACCCTTCCTATAGCATGAGATGTGATGTCTCAATGCTTCTAATACCAAACCTGAGATCCTTCCTATAACATGAGATGTGATATCCAACTCCTTCCCATTCCAATCCTGAGACCCTTCCTATAGCATGAGATGTGATATCTCACTGCTTATACCAAACCTGAGACCCTTCCTATAGCATGAGATGTGATATCCAACTCCTTCCCATTCCAATCCTGAGACCCTTCCTATAGCATGAGATGTGATATCTCAATGCTTCTAATATCAAACTTGAGACCCTCCCTATAGCATGAGACGTGATATCCAACTCCTTCCCATTCCAATCCTGAGACTCTTCCTATAGCATGAGATGTGATATCTCAATGCTTCTACCAAACCTGAGACCCTTCCTATAACATGAGATGGGATATCCAACTCCTTCCCATTCCAATCCTCAGACACTTCCTATAGCATGAGATGTGATATCTCAATGCTTCTAATACCAAACCTGAGACCCTTCCTATGGCATGAGATTTGATATCAAACTCCTTCCCATTCCAATCCTGAGACCCTTCCTATAGCATGAGATATGATATCCAACTCCTTCCCATTCCAATCCTGAAACCCTTCCTATACCATGAGATGTGATATCTTAATGCTTCTAAAACCAAACCTGAGACCCGTCCTATAACATGAGATGTGATATCCAAATCCTTACCCTTCCAAACCTGAGACCCTTCCTTTAGCATGAGATGTGATATCCAGCTCCTTCCCATTCCAATCCTGAGACCCTTCCGATAGCATGAGATGTGATATCTCAATGCTTCTAATATCAAAACTGAGACCCTCCCTATAGCATGAGATGTGATATCTAAGTCCTTCCCATTCCAATCCTGAGACCCTTCCAATAGCAGAGATGTGATATCTCAATGCTTATACCAAACCTGAGACCCTTCCTATGGCATGAGATGTGATATCCAACTCCTTCCCATTTCAATCCTGAGACCCTTCCTATAGCATGAGATGTGATATCTCAATGCTTCTACCAAACATGAGACTCTTCCTTTAGCATGAGATGTGATATCCATCTCCTTCCCATTCCAATCCTGAGACCCTTCCTATAGCATGAGATGTGATATCTCAATGCTTCTAATACCAAACCTGAGATCCTTCCGATAACATGAGATGTGATATCCAAATCCTTCCCCTTCCAAACCTGAGACCCTCCCTTTAGCATGAGATGTGATATCCAACTACTTCCCATTCCAATCCTGAGACCCTTCTGATAGCATGAGATGTGATATCTCAATGCTTCTAATACTAAACCTGAGATCCTTCCGATAGCATGAGAAGTGATATCTCAATGCTTCTAATACCAAACCTGGGACCCGTCCTATAACATGAGATATTATATCCAAATCCTTCCCATTCCAATACTGAAACCCTTCCTTTAGCATGAGATGTGATATCTCAATGTTTCTAATAAAAAACCTGAGACCCTTGCTATAGCAAGAGATGTGATATCCAAATCCTTCCCATTCCAATCCTGAGACCCTTCCTATAACATGAGATGTGATATCCAACTCCTTCCCATTCCAATCCTGAAACCCTTCCTATAGCATGAGATGTGATATCTCAATTTTTCTAATAAAAAACCTGAGACCCTTCCAATAGCAAGAGATGTGATATCCAAATCCTTCCCATTCCAATCCTGAGACCCTTCCTATAACATGAGATGTGATATCCAACTCCTTCCCATTCCAACCTGAGACCCTTCCTATAGCATGAGAAGGGATATCCAACGCCTTCCCATTCCAATCCTGACACCCTTCCTATACCATGAGATGTGATATCTCAATGCTTCTAATACCAAACCTGGGACCCGTCCTATAACATGAGATATGATATCCAAATACTTCCCCTTCCAAACCTGAGACCCTTCCTTTAGCATGAGATGTGATATCCAAATCCTTCCCATTCCAATCCTGAAACCCCTCCTATAGCATGAGATGTGATATCTCAATGTTTCTAATAAAAAACTGAGACCCTTCCTATAGCAAGAGATGTGATATCCAAATCCTTCCCATTCCAACCTGAGACCCTTCCTATAACATGAGATGTGATATCCAACTCCTTCCCATTCCAATCCTGAAACCCTTCCTATAGCATGAGATGTGATATCTCAATGTTTCTAATAAAAAACCTGAGATCCTTCCAATAGCAAGAGATGTGATATCCAAATCCTTCCCATTCCAATCCTGAGACCCTTCCTATAACATGAGATGTGATATCCAACTCCTTCCCATACCAACCTGAGACCCTTCCTATTGCATGAGAAGGGATATCCAACTCCTTCCCATTCCAATCCTGAGACCCTTCCTATAGCAAGAGATGTGATATCCAAATCCTTCCCATTCCAATCCTGAGATCCTTCCTATAACATGAGATGTGATATCTCAATGCTTCTAATACCAAACCTGAGACCCTTCCTATGACATGAGATGGGATATCCAACTCCTTCCCATTCCAATCCTGAGACCCTTCGGGTAGCATAGATGTGATATCTCAATGCTTATACCAAGCCTGAGACCCTTCCTATGGCATGAGATGTGATATCCAACTCCTTCCCATTCCAATCCTGAGACCCTTCCTATAGCATGAGATGTGATGTCTCAATGCTTCTAATACCAAACCTGAGATCCTTCCTATAACATGAGATGTGATATCCAACTCCTTCCCATTCCAATCCTGAGACCCTTCCTATAGCATGAGATGTGATATCTCACTGCTTATACCAAACCTGAGACCCTTCCTATAGCATGAGATGTGATATCCAACTCCTTCCCATTCCAATCCTGAGACCCTTCCTATAGCATGAGATGTGATATCTCAATGCTTCTAATATCAAACTTGAGACCCTCCCTATAGCATGAGACGTGATATCCAACTCCTTCCCATTCCAATCCTGAGACTCTTCCTATAGCATGAGATGTGATATCTCAATGCTTCTACCAAACCTGAGACCCTTCCTATAACATGAGATGGGATATCCAACTCCTTCCCATTCCAATCCTCAGACACTTCCTATAGCATGAGATGTGATATCTCAATGCTTCTAATACCAAACCTGAGACCCTTCCTATGGCATGAGATTTGATATCAAACTCCTTCCCATTCCAATCCTGAGACCCTTCCTATAGCATGAGATATGATATCCAACTCCTTCCCATTCCAATCCTGAAACCCTTCCTATACCATGAGATGTGATATCTTAATGCTTCTAAAACCAAACCTGAGACCCGTCCTATAACATGAGATGTGATATCCAAATCCTTACCCTTCCAAACCTGAGACCCTTCCTTTAGCATGAGATGTGATATCCAGCTCCTTCCCATTCCAATCCTGAGACCCTTCCGATAGCATGAGATGTGATATCTCAATGCTTCTAATATCAAAACTGAGACCCTCCCTATAGCATGAGATGTGATATCTAAGTCCTTCCCATTCCAATCCTGAGACCCTTCCAATAGCAGAGATGTGATATCTCAATGCTTATACCAAACCTGAGACCCTTCCTATGGCATGAGATGTGATATCCAACTCCTTCCCATTTCAATCCTGAGACCCTTCCTATAGCATGAGATGTGATATCTCAATGCTTCTACCAAACATGAGACTCTTCCTTTAGCATGAGATGTGATATCCATCTCCTTCCCATTCCAATCCTGAGACCCTTCCTATAGCATGAGATGTGATATCTCAATGCTTCTAATACCAAACCTGAGATCCTTCCGATAACATGAGATGTGATATCCAAATCCTTCCCCTTCCAAACCTGAGACCCTCCCTTTAGCATGAGATGTGATATCCAACTACTTCCCATTCCAATCCTGAGACCCTTCTGATAGCATGAGATGTGATATCTCAATGCTTCTAATACTAAACCTGAGATCCTTCCGATAGCATGAGAAGTGATATCTCAATGCTTCTAATACCAAACCTGGGACCCGTCCTATAACATGAGATATTATATCCAAATCCTTCCCATTCCAATACTGAAACCCTTCCTTTAGCATGAGATGTGATATCTCAATGTTTCTAATAAAAAACCTGAGACCCTTGCTATAGCAAGAGATGTGATATCCAAATCCTTCCCATTCCAATCCTGAGACCCTTCCTATAACATGAGATGTGATATCCAACTCCTTCCCATTCCAATCCTGAAACCCTTCCTATAGCATGAGATGTGATATCTCAATTTTTCTAATAAAAAACCTGAGACCCTTCCAATAGCAAGAGATGTGATATCCAAATCCTTCCCATTCCAATCCTGAGACCCTTCCTATAACATGAGATGTGATATCCAACTCCTTCCCATTCCAACCTGAGACCCTTCCTATAGCATGAGAAGGGATATCCAACGCCTTCCCATTCCAATCCTGACACCCTTCCTATACCATGAGATGTGATATCTCAATGCTTCTAATACCAAACCTGGGACCCGTCCTATAACATGAGATATGATATCCAAATACTTCCCCTTCCAAACCTGAGACCCTTCCTTTAGCATGAGATGTGATATCCAAATCCTTCCCATTCCAATCCTGAAACCCCTCCTATAGCATGAGATGTGATATCTCAATGTTTCTAATAAAAAACTGAGACCCTTCCTATAGCAAGAGATGTGATATCCAAATCCTTCCCATTTCAATCCTGAGACCCTACCTATAACATGAGATGTGATATCCAACTCCTTCCCATTCCAACCTGAGACCCTTCCTATAGCATGAGATGTGATGTCTCAATGCTTCTAATACCAAACCTGAGATCCTTCCTATAACATGAGATGTGATATCCAACTCCTTCCCATTCCAATCCTGAGGCCCTTCCTATAGCATGAGATGTGATATCTCACTGCTTATACCAAACCTGAGAC
The DNA here is from genome assembly GCF_040938575.1 of Ambystoma mexicanum. NCBI lineage: Eukaryota > Metazoa > Chordata > Amphibia > Caudata > Ambystomatidae > Ambystoma > Ambystoma mexicanum. Next base: position 1,254,230 of record NW_027182471.1, read on the forward strand.
CCTTCCTATAGCATGAGATGTGATATCCAACTCCTTCCCATTCCAATCCTGAGACCCTTCCTATAGCATGAGATGTGATATCTCAATGCTTCTAATATCAAACTTGAGACCCTCCCTATAGCATGAGACGTGATATCCAACTCCTTCCCATTCCAATCCTGAGACTCTTCCTATAGCATGAGATGTGATATCTCAATGCTTCTACCAAACCTGAGACCCTTCCTATAACATGAGATGGGATATCCAACTCCTTCCCATTCCAATCCTCAGACACTTCCTATAGCATGAGATGTGATATCTCAATGCTTCTAATACCAAACCTGAGACCCTTCCTATGGCATGAGATTTGATATCAAACTCCTTCCCATTCCAATCCTGAGACCCTTCCTATAGCATGAGATATGATATCCAACTCCTTCCCATTCCAATCCTGAAACCCTTCCTATACCATGAGATGTGATATCTTAATGCTTCTAATACCAAACCTGAGACCCGTCCTATAACATGAGATGTGATATCCAAATCCTTCCCCTTCCAAACTTGAGACCCTTCCTTTAGCATGAGATGTGATATCCAGCTCCTTCCCATTCCAATCCTGAGACCCTTCCGATAGCATGAGATGTGATATATCAATGCTTCTAATATCAAAACTGAGACCCTCCCTATAGCATGAGATGTGATATCTAAGACCTTCCCATTCCAATCCTGAGACCCTTCCGATAGCAGAGATGTGATATCTCAATGCTTATACCAAACCTGAGACCCTTCCTATGGCATGAGATGTGATATCCAACTCCTTCCCATTTCAATCCTGAGACCCTTCCTACAGCATGAGATGTGATATCTCAATGCTTCTACCAAACATGAGACCCTTCCTTTAGCATGAGATGTGATATCCATCTCCTTCCCATTCCAATCCTGAGACCCTTCCTATAGCATGAGATGTGATATCTCAATGCTTCTAATACCAAACCTGAGATCCTTCCGATAACATGAGATGTGATATCCAAATCCTTCCCCTTCCAAACCTGAGACCCTCCCTTTAGCATGAGATGTGATATCCAACTCCTTCCCATTCCAATCCTGAGACCCTTCTGATAGCATGAGATGTGATATCTCAATGCTTCTAATACTAAACCTGAGATCCTTCCGATAGCATGAGAAGTGATATCTCAATGCTTCTAATACCAAACCTGGGACCCGTCCTATAACATGAGATATTATATCCAAATCCTTCCCATTCCAATCCTGAAACCCTTCCTTTAGCATGAGATGTGATATCTCAATGTTTCTAATAAAAAACCTGAGACCCTTCCTATAGCAAGAGATGTGATATCCAGCTCCTTCCCATTCCAATCCTGAGACCCTTCCGATAGCATGAGATGTGATATCTCAATGCTTTTTATATCAAAACTGAGACCCTCCCTAAAGCATGAGATGTGATATCTAAGTCCTTCGCATTCCAATCCTAAGACCCTTCCGATAGCAGAGATGTGATATCTCAATGCTTATACCAAACCTGAGACCCTTCCTATGGCATGAGATGTGATATCCAACTCCTTCCCATTTCAATCCTGAGACCCTTCCTATAGCATGAGATGTGATATCTCAATGCTTCTACCAAACATGAGACCCTTCCTTTAGCATGAGATGTGATATCCATCTCCTTCCCATTCCAATCCTGAGACCCTTCCTATAGCATGAGATGTGATATCTCAATGCTTCTAATACCAAACCTGAGATCCTTCCGATAACATGAGATGTGATATCCAAATCCTTCCCCTTCCAAACCTGAGACCCTCCCTTTAGCATGAGATGTGATATCCAACTCCTTCCCATTCCAATCCTGAGACCCTTCTGATAGCATGAGATGTGATATCTCAATGTTTCTAATAAAAAACCTGAGACCCTTCCTATAGCAAGAGATGTGATATCCAGCTCCTTCCCATTCCAATCCTGAGACCCTTCCGATAGCATGAGATGTGATATCTCAATGCTTTTTATATCAAAACTGAGACCCTCCCTAAAGCATGAGATGTGATATCTAAGTCCTTCGCATTCCAATCCTAAGACCCTTCCGATAGCAGAGATGTGATATCTCAATGCTTATACCAAACCTGAGACCCTTCCTATGGCATGAGATGTGATATCCAACTCCTTCCCATTTCAATCCTGAGACCCTTCCTATAGCATGAGATGTGATATCTCAATGCTTCTACCAAACATGAGACCCTTCCTTTAGCATGAGATGTGATATCCATCTCCTTCCCATTCCAATCCTGAGACCCTTCCTATAGCATGAGATGTGATATCTCAATGCTTCTAATACCAAACCTGAGATCCTTCCGATAACATGAGATGTGATATCCAAATCCTTCCTCTTCCAAACCTGAGACCCTCCCTTTAGCATGAGATGTGATATCCAACTCCTTCCCATTCCAATCCTGAGACCCTTCTGATAGCATGAGATGTGATATCTCAATGCTTCTAATACTAAACCTGAGATCCTTCCGATAGCATGAGAAGTGATATCTCAATGCTTCTAATACCAAACCTGGGACCCTTCCTATAACATGAGATATTATATCCAAATCCTTCCCATTCCAATCCTGAAACCCTTCCTTTAGCATGAGATGTGATATCTCAATGTTTCTAATAAAAAACCTGAGACCCTTCCTATAGCAAGAGATGTGATATCCAGCTCCTTCCCATTCCAATCCTGAGACCCTTCCGATAGCATGAGATGTGATATCTCAATGCTTTTTATATCAAAATTGAGACCCTCCATATAGCATGAGATGTGATATCTAAGTCCTTCGCATTCCAATCCTGAGACCCTTCCGATAGCAGAGATGTGATATCTCAATGCTTATACCAAACTTGAGACCCTTCCTATGGCATGAGATGTGATATCCAACTCCTTCCCATTTCAATCCTGAGACCCTTCCTATAGCATGAGATGTGATATCTCAATGCTTCTAACAAACATGAGACCCTTCCTTTAGCATGAGATGTAATATCCATCTCCTTCCCATTCCAATCCTGAAACCCCTCCTATAGCATGAGATGTGATATCTCAATGTTTCTAATAAAAAACTGAGACCCTTCCTATAGCAAGAGATGAGATATCCAAATCCTTCCCATTTCAATCCTGAGACCCAACCTATAACATGAGATGTGATATCCAACTCCTTCCCATTCCAACCTGAGACCCTTCCTATAGCATGAGATGTGATGTCTCAATGCTTCTAATACCAAACCTGAGATCCTTCCTATAACATGAGATGTGATATCCAACTCCTTCCCATTCCAATCCTGAGGCCCTTCCTATAGCATGAGATGTGATATCTCACTGCTTATACCAAACCTGAGACCCTTCCTATAGCATGAGATGTGATATCCAACTCCTTCCCATTCCAATCCTGAGACCCTTCCTATAGCATGAGATGTGATATCTCAATGCTTCTAATATCAAACTTGAGACCCTCCCTATAGCATGAGACGTGATATCCAACTCCTTCCCATTCCAATCCTGAGACTCTTCCTATAGCATGAGATGTGATATCTCAATGCTTCTACCAAACCTGAGACCCTTCCTATAACATGAGATGGGATATCCAACTCCTTCCCATTCCAATCCTCAGACACTTCCTATAGCATGAGATGTGATATCTCAATGCTTCTAATACCAAACCTGAGACCCTTCCTATGGCATGAGATTTGATATCAAACTCCTTCCCATTCCAATCCTGACACCCTTCCTATACCATGAGATGTGATATCTCAATGTTTCTAATACAAAACTGAGACCCTTCCTATAGCAAGAGATGTGATATCCAAATCCTTCCCATTTCAATCCTGAAACCCCTCCTAAAGCATGAGATCTGATATCTCAATGTTTCTAATAAAAAACTGAGACCCTTCCTATAGCAAGAGATGTGATATCCAAATCCTTCCCATTTCAATCCTGAGACCCTACCTATAACATGAGATGTGATATCCAACTCCTTCCCATTCCAACCTGAGACCCTCCCTTTAGCATGAGATGTGATATCCAACTCCTTCCCATTCCAATCCTGAGACCCTTCTGATAGCATGAGATGTGATATCTCAATGCTTCTAATACTAAACCTGAAATCCTTCCGATAGCATGAGAAGTGATATCTCAATGCTTCTAATACCAAACCTGGGACCCGTCCTATAACATGAGATATTATATCCAAATCCTTCCCATTCCAATCCTGAAACCCTTCCTTTAGCATGAGATGTGATATCTCAATGTTTCTAATAAAAAACCTGAGACCCTTCCTATAGCAAGAGATGTGATATCCAAATCCTTCCCATTCCAATCCTGAGACCCTTCCTATAACATGAGATGTGATATCCAACTCCTTCCCATTCCAATCCTGAAACCCTTCCTATAGCATGAGATGTGATATCTCAATTTTTCTAATAAAAAACCTGAGACCCTTCCAATAGCAAGAGATGTGATATCCAAATCCTTCCCATTCCAACCTGAGACCCTTCCTATAGCATGAGAAGGGATATCCAACTCCTTCCCATTCCAATCCTGAGACCCTTCCTATAGCAAGAGATGTGATATCCAAATCCTTCCCATTCCAATCCTGAGATCCTTCCTATAACATGAGATGTGATACCCAATTATTTCCCATTCCAAACCTGAGACCCTTCCTATTGGATGAGATGTGATATCCAACACCTTCCCATTCCAATCCTGACACCCTTCCTATACCATGAGATGTGATATCTCAATGCTTCTAATACCAAACCTGGGACCCGTCCTATAACATGAGATATGATATCCAAATCCTTCCCCTTCCAATCCTGAAACCCCTCCTATAGCATGAGATGTGATATCTCAATGTTTCTAATAAAAAACTGAGACCCTTCCTATAGCAAGAGATGTGATATCCAAATCCTTCCCATTTCAATCCTGAGACCCTACCTATAACATGAGATGTGATATCCAACTCCTTCCCATTCCAACATGAGACCCTTCCTATAGCATGAGATGTGATGTCTCAATGCTTCTAATACCAAACCTGAGATCCTTCCTATAAAATGAGATGTGATATCCAACTCCTTCCCATTCCAATCCTGAGGCCCTTCCTATAGCATGAGATGTGATATCTCACTGCTTATACCAAACCTGAGACCCTTCCTATAGCATGAGATGTGATATCCAACTCCTTCCCATTCCAATCCTGAGACAATTCCTATAGCATGAGATGTGATATCTCAATGCTTCTAATATCAAACTTGAGACCCTCCCTATAGCATGAGACGTGATATCCAACTCCTTCCCATTCCAATCCTGAGACTCTTCCTAAGCATGAGATGTGATATCACAATGCTTCTACCAAACCTGAGACCCTTCCTATAACATGAGATGGGATATCCAACTCCTTCCCATTCCAATCCTCAGACACTTCCTATAGCATGAGATGTGATATCTCAATGCTTCTAATACCAAACCTGAGACCCTTCCTATGGCATGAGATTTGATATCAAACTCCTTCCCATTCCAATCCTGAGACCCTTCCTATAGCATGAGATATGATATCCAACTCCTTCCCATTCCAATCCTGAAACCCTTCCTATACCATGAGATGTGATATCTTAATGATTCTAATACCAAACCTGAGACCCGTCCTATAACATGAGATGTGATATCCAAATCCTTCCCCTTCCAAACCTGAGACCCTTCCTTTAGCATGAGATTTGATATCCAGCTCCTTCCCATTCCAATCCTGAGACCCTTCCGATAGCATGAGATGTGATATATCAATGCTTCTAATATCAAAACTGAGACCCTCCCTATAGCATGAGATGTGATATCTAAGACCTTCCCATTCCAATCCTGAGACCCTTCCGATAGCAGAGATGTGATATCTCAGTGCTTATACCAAACCTGAGACCCTTCCTATGGCATGAGATGTGATATCCAACTCCTTCCCATTTCAATCCTGAGACCCTTCCTATAGCATGAGATGTGATATCTCAATGCTTCTACCAAACATGAGACCCTTCCTATAACATGAGATGGGATATCCAACTCCTTCCCATTCCAATCCTCAGACACTTCCTATAGCATGAGATGTGATATCTCAATGCTTCTAATACCAAACCTGAGACCCTTCCTATGGCATGAGATTTGATATCAAACTCCTTCCCATTCCAATCCTGAGACCCTTCCTATAGCATGAGATATGATATCCAACTCCTTCCCATTCCAATCCTGAAACCCTTCCTATACCATGAGATGTGATATCTTAATGCTTCTAATACCAAACCTGAGACCCGTCCTATAACATGAGATGTGATATCCAAATCCTTCCCCTTCCAAACCTGAGACCCTTCCTTTAGCATGAGATGTGATATCCAGCTCCTTCCCATTCCAATCCTGAGACCCTTCCGATAGCATGAGATGTGATATATCAATGCTCCTAATATCAAAACTGAGACCCTCCCTATAGCATGAGATGTGATATCTAAGACCTTCCCATTCCAATCCTGAGACCCTTCCGATAGCAGAGATGTGATATCTCAGTGCTTATACCAAACCTGAGACCCTTCCTATGGCATGAGATGTGATATCCAACTCCTTCCCATTTCAATCCTGAGACCCTTCCTTTAGCATGAGATGTGATATCCATCTCCTTCCCATTCCAATCCTGAGACCCTTCCTATAGCATGAGATGTGATATCTCAATGCTTCTAATACCAAACCTGAGATCCTTCCGATAACATGAGATGTGATATCCAAATCCTTCCCCTTCCAAACCTGAGACCCTCCCTTTAGCATGAGATGTGATATCCAACTCCTTCCCATTCCAATCCCGAGACCCTTCTGATAGCATGAGATGTGATATCTCAATGCTTCTAATACTAAACCTGAGATCCTTCCGATAGCATGAGAAGTGATATCTCAATGCTTCTAATACCAAACCTGGGACCCGTCCTATAACATGAGATATTATATCAAAATCCTTCCCATTCGAATCCTGAAACCCTTCCTTTAGCATGAGATGTGATATCTCAATGTTTCTAATAAAAAACCTGAGACCCTTCCTATAGCAAGCGATGTGATATCCAGCTCCTTCCCATTCCAATCCTGAGACCCTTCCGATAGCATGAGATGTGATATCTCAATGCTTCTAATATCAAAACTGAGACCCTCCCTATAGCATGAGATGTGATATCTAAGTCCTTCGCATTCCAATCCTGAGACCCTTCCGATAGCAGAGATGTGATATCTCAATGCTTATACCAAACCTGAGACCCTTCCTATGGCATGAGATGTGATATCCAACTCCTTCCCATTTCAATCCTGAGACCCTTCCTATAGCATGAGATGTGATATCTCAATGCTTCTACCAAACATGAGACCCTTCCTTTAGCATGAGATGTGATATCCATCTCCTTCCCATTCCAATCCTGAGACCCTTCCTATAGCATGAGATGTGATATCTCAATGCTTCTAATACCAAACCTGAGATCCTTCCGATAACATGAGATGTGATATCCAAATCCTTCCCCTTCCAAACCTGAGACCCTCCCTTTAGCATGAGATGTGATATCCAACTCCTTCCCATTCCAATCCTGAGACCCTTCTGATAGCATGAGATGTGATATCTCAATGCTTCTAATACTAAACCTGAGATCCTTCTGATAGCATGAGAAGTGATATCTCAATGCTTCTAATACCAAACCTGGGACCCGTCCTATAACATGAGATATGATATCCAAATCCTTCCCATTCCAATCCTGAAACCCTTCCTTTAGCATGAGATGTGATATCTCAATGTTTCTAATAAAAAACCTGAGACCCTTCCTATAGCAAGAGATGTGATATCCAAATCCTTCCCATTCCAATCCTGAGACCCTTCCTATAACATGAGATGTGATATCCAACTCCTTCCCATTCCAATCCTGAAACCCTTCCTATAGCATGAGATGTGATATCTCAATGTTTCTAATAAAAAACCTGAGACCCTTCCAATAGCAAGAGATGTGATATCCAAATCCTTACCATTCCAATCCTGAGACCCTTCCTATAACATGAGATGTGATATCCAACTCCTTCCCATTCCAACCTGAGACCCTTCCTATAGTATGAGAAGGGATATCCAACTCCTTCCCATTCTAATCCTGAGACCCTTCCTATAGCAAGAGATGTGATATCCAAATCCTTCCCATTCCAATCCTGAGATCCTTCCTATAACATGAGATGTGATACCCAATTATTTCCCATTCCAAACCTGAGACCCTTCCTATTGGATGAGATGTGATATCCAACACCTTCCCATTCCAATCCTGACACCCTTCCTATACCATGAGATGTGATATCTCAATGCTTCTAATACCAAACCTGGGACACGTCCTATAACATGAGATATGATATCCAAATCCTTCCCCTTCCAAACCTGAGACCCTTCCTTTAGCATGAGATGTGATATCCAAATCCTTCCCATTCCAATCCTGAAACCCCTCCTATAGCATGAGATGTGATATCTCAATGTTTCTAATAAAAAACCTGAGACCCTTCCAATAGCAAGAGATGTGATATCCAAATCCTTCCCATTCCAATCCTGAGACCCTTCTGATAGCATGAGATGTGATATCTCAATTCTTCTAATACTAAACCTGAGATCCTTCCGATAGCATAAGAAGTGATGTCTCAATGCTTCTAATACCAAACCTGGGACCCGTCCTATAACATGAGATATTATATCCAAATCCTTCCCATTCCAATCCTGAAACCCTTCCTTTAGCATGAAATGTGATATCTCAATGTTTCTAATAAAAAACCTGAGACCCTTCCTATAGCAAGAGATGTGATATCCAGCTCCTTCCCATTCCAATCCTGAGACCCTTCCGATAGCATGAGATGTGATATCTCAATGCTTCTAATATCAAAACTGAAACCCTCCCTATAGCATGAGATGTGATATCTAAGTCCTTCCCATTCCAATCCTGAGACCCTTCCGATAGCAGAGATGTGATATCTCAATGCTTATACTAAACCTGAGACCCTTCCTATGGCATGAGATGTGATATCCAACTCCTTCCCATTTCAATCCTGAGACCCTTCCTACAGCATGAGATGTGATATCTCAATGCTTCTACCAAACATGAGACCCTTCCTTTAGCATGAGATGTGATATCCATCTCCTTCCCATTCCAATCCTGAGACCCTTCCTATAGCATGAGATGTGATATCTCAATGCTTCTAATACCAAACCTGAGATCCTTCCGATAACATGAGATGTGATATCCAAATCCTTCCCCTTCCAAACCCGAGACCCTCCCTTTAGCATGAGATGTGATATCCAACTCCTTCCCATTCCAATCCTGAGACCCTTCTGATAGCATGAGATGTGATATCTCAATGCTTCTAATACTAAACCTGAGATCCTTCCGATAGCATGAGAAGTGATATCTCAATGCTTCTAATACCAAACCTGGGACCCGTCCTATAACATGAGATATGATATCCAAATCCTTCCCATTCCAATCCTGAAACCCTTCCTTTAGCATGAGATGTGATATCTCAATGTTTCTAATAAAAAACCTGAGACCGTTCCTATAGCATGACAAGGGATATCCAACTCCTTCCCATTCCAATCCTGAGACCCTTCCTATAGCAAGAGATGTGATATCCAAATCCTTCCCATTCCAATCCTGAGATGCTATCTATAACATGAGATGTGATACCCAATTATTTCCCATTCCAAACCTGAGACCCTTCCTATTGGATGAGATGTGATATCGAACACCTTCCCTTTCCAATCCTGACACCCTTCCTATACCATGAGATGTGATATCTCAATGCGTCTAATACCAAACCTGGGACTCGTCCTATAGCATGAGATATGATATCCAAATCCTTCCCCTTCCAAACCTGAGACCCTTCCTTTAGCATGAGATGTGATATCCAAATCCTTCCCATTCCAATCCTGAAACCCCTCCTGTAGCATGAGATGTGATATCTCAATGTTTCTAATAAAAAACTGAGACCCTTCCTATAGCAAGAGATGTGATATCCAAATCCTTCCCATTTCAATCCTGAGACCCTACCTATAACATGAGATGTGATATCCAACTCCATCCCATTCCAACCTGAGACCCTTCCTATAACATGAGATGTGATATCCAACTCCTTCCCATTCCAATCCTGAAACCCTTCCTATAGCATGAGATGTGATATCTCAATGTTTCTAATAAAAAACCTGAGACCCTTCCAATAGCAAGAGATGTGCTATCCAAATCCTTCCCATTCCAATCCTGAGACCCTTCCTATAACATGAGATGTGATATCCAACTCCTTCCCATTCCAACCTGAGACGTTTCCTATAGCATGAGAAGGGATATCCAACTCCTTCCCATTCCAATCCTGAGACCCTTCCTATAGCAAGAGATGTGATATCCAAATCCTTCCCATTCCAATCCTGAGATCCTTCCTATAACATGAGATGTGATACCCAATTATTTCCCATTCCAAACCTGAGACCCTTCCTATTGGATGAGATGTGATATCCAACACCTTCCCATTCCAATCCTGACACCCTTCCTATACCATGAGATGTGATATCTCAATGCTTCTAATACCAAACCTGGGACCCGTCCTATAACATGAGATATGATATCCAAATCCTTCCCCTTCCAAACCTGAGACCCTTCCTTTAGCATGAGATGTGATATCCAAATCCTTCCCATTCCAATCCTGAAACCCCTCCTATAGCATGAGATGTGATATCTCAATGTTTCTAATAAAAAACTGAGACCCTTCCTATAGCAAGAGATGTGATATCCAAATCCTTCCCATTTCAATCCTGAGACCCTACCTATAGCATGAGATGTGATATCCAACTCCTTCCCATTCCAACCTGAGACCGTTCCTATAGCATGAGAAGGGATATCCAACTCCTTCCCATTCCAATCCTGAGACCCTTCCTATAGCAAGAGATGTGATATCCAAATCCTTCCCATTCCAATCCTGAGATGCTTCCTATAACATGAGATGTGATACCCAATTATTTCCCATTCCAAACCTGAGACCCTTCCTATTGGATGAGATGTGATATCCAACACCTTCCCATTCCAATCCTGACACCCTTCCTATACCATGAGATGTGATATCTCAATGCGTCTAATACCAAACCTGGGACTCGTCCTATAACATGAGATATGATATCCAAATCCTTCCCCTTCCAAACCTGAGACCCTTCCTTTAGCATGAGATGTGATATCCAAATCCTTCCCATTCCAATCCTGAAACCCCTCCTATAGCATGAGATGTGATATCTCAATGTTTCTAATAAAAAACTGAGACCCTTCCTATAGCAAGAGATGTGATATCCAAATCCTTCCCATTTCAATCCTGAGACCCTACCTATAACATGAGATGTGATATCCAACTCCTTCCCATTCCAACCTGAGACCCTTCCTATAACATGAGATGTGATATCCAACTCCTTCCCATTCCAATCCTGAAACCCTTCCTATAGCATGAGATGTGATATCTCAATGTTTCTAATAAAAAACCTGAGACCCTTCCAATAGCAAGAGATGTGCTATCCAAATCCTTCCCATTCCAATCCTGAGACCCTTCCTATAACATGAGATGTGATATCCAACTCCTTCCCATTCCAACCTGAGACGTTTCCTATAGCATGAGAAGGGATATCCAACTCCTTCCCATTCCAATCCTGAGACCCTTCCTATAGCAAGAGATGTGATATCCAAATCCTTCCCATTCCAATCCTGAGATCCTTCCTATAACATGAGATGTGATACCCAATTATTTCCCATTCCAAACCTGAGACCCTTCCTATTGGATGAGATGTGATATCCAACACCTTCCCATTCCAATCCTGACACCCTTCCTATACCATGAGATGTGATATCTCAATGCTTCTAATACCAAACCTGGGACCCGTCCTATAACATGAGATATGATATCCAAATCCTTCCCCTTCCAAACCTGAGACCCTTCCTTTAGCATGAGATGTGATATCCAAATCCTTCCCATTCCAATCCTGAAACCCCTCCTATAGCATGAGATGTGATATCTCAATGTTTCTAATAAAAAACTGAGACCCTTCCTATAGCAAGAGATGTGATATCCAAATCCTTCCCATTTCAATCCTGAGACCCTACCTATAGCATGAGATGTGATATCCAACTCCTTCCCATTCCAACCTGAGACCCTTCCTATAACATGAGATGTGATATCCAACTCCTTCCCATTCCAATCCTGAAACCCTTCCTATAGCATGAGATGTGATATCTCAATGTTTCTAATAAAAAACCTGAGACCCTTCCAATAGCAAGAGATGTGATATCCAAATCCTTCCCATTCCAATCCTGAGACCCTTCCTATAACATGAGATGTGATATCCAACTCCTTCCCATACCAACCTGAGACCCTTCCTATTGCATGAGAAGGGATATCCAACTCCTTCCCATTCCAATCCTGAGACCCTTCCCATAGCAAGAGATGTGATATCCAAATCCTTCCCATTCCAATCCTGAGATCCTTCCTATAACATGAGATGTGATATCTCAATGCTTCTAATACCAAACCTGAGACCCTTCCTATGACATGAGATGGGATATCCAACTCCTTCCCATTCCAATCCTGAGACCCTTCGGGTAGCATAGATGTGATATCTCAATGCTTATACCAAGCCTGAGACCCTTCCTATGGCATGAGATGTGATATCCAACTCCTTCCCATTCCAATCCTGAGACCCTTCCTATAGCATGAGATGTGATGTCTCAATGCTTCTAATACCAAACCTGAGATCCTTCCTATAACATGAGATGTGATATCCAACTCCTTCCCATTCCAATCCTGAGACCCTTCCTATAGCATGAGATGTGATATCTCACTGCTTATACCAAACCTGAGACCCTTCCTATAGCATGAGATGTGATATCCAACTCCTTCCCATTCCAATCCTGAGACCCTTCCTATAGCATGAGATGTGATATCTCAATGCTTCTAATATCAAACTTGAGACCCTCCCTATAGCATGAGACGTGATATCCAACTCCTTCCCATTCCAATCCTGAGACTCTTCCTATAGCATGAGATGTGATATCTCAATGCTTCTACCAAACCTGAGACCCTTCCTATAACATGAGATGGGATATCCAACTCCTTCCCATTCCAATCCTCAGACACTTCCTATAGCATGAGATGTGATATCTCAATGCTTCTAATACCAAACCTGAGACCCTTCCTATGGCATGAGATTTGATATCAAACTCCTTCCCATTCCAATCCTGAGACCCTTCCTATAGCATGAGATATGATATCCAACTCCTTCCCATTCCAATCCTGAAACCCTTCCTATACCATGAGATGTGATATCTTAATGCTTCTAAAACCAAACCTGAGACCCGTCCTATAACATGAGATGTGATATCCAAATCCTTACCCTTCCAAACCTGAGACCCTTCCTTTAGCATGAGATGTGATATCCAGCTCCTTCCCATTCCAATCCTGAGACCCTTCCGATAGCATGAGATGTGATATCTCAATGCTTCTAATATCAAAACTGAGACCCTCCCTATAGCATGAGATGTGATATCTAAGTCCTTCCCATTCCAATCCTGAGACCCTTCCAATAGCAGAGATGTGATATCTCAATGCTTATACCAAACCTGAGACCCTTCCTATGGCATGAGATGTGATATCCAACTCCTTCCCATTTCAATCCTGAGACCCTTCCTATAGCATGAGATGTGATATCTCAATGCTTCTACCAAACATGAGACCCTTCCTTTAGCATGAGATGTGATATCCATCTCCTTCCCATTCCAATCCTGAGACCCTTCCTATAGCATGAGATGTGATATCTCAATGCTTCTAATACCAAACCTGAGATCCTTCCGATAACATGAGATGTGATATCCAAATCCTTCCCCTTCCAAACCTGAGACCCTCCCTTTAGCATGAGATGTGATATCCAACTACTTCCCATTCCAATCCTGAGACCCTTCTGATAGCATGAGATGTGATATCTCAATGCTTCTAATACTAAACCTGAGATCCTTCCGATAGCATGAGAAGTGATATCTCAATGCTTCTAATACCAAACCTGGGACCCGTCCTATAACATGAGATATTATATCCAAATCCTTCCCATTCCAATACTGAAACCCTTCCTTTAGCATGAGATGTGATATCTCAATGTTTCTAATAAAAAACCTGAGACCCTTGCTATAGCAAGAGATGTGATATCCAAATCCTTCCCATTCCAATCCTGAGACCCTTCCTATAACATGAGATGTGATATCCAACTCCTTCCCATTCCAATCCTGAAACCCTTCCTATAGCATGAGATGTGATATCTCAATTTTTCTAATAAAAAACCTGAGACCCTTCCAATAGCAAGAGATGTGATATCCAAATCCTTCCCATTCCAATCCTGAGACCCTTCCTATAACATGAGATGTGATATCCAACTCCTTCCCATTCCAACCTGAGACCCTTCCTATAGCATGAGAAGGGATATCCAACGCCTTCCCATTCCAATCCTGAGATCCTTCCTATAACATGAGATGTGATACCCAATTATTTCCCATTCCAAACCTGAGACCCTTCCTATTGGATGATATCCAACACCTTCCCATTCCAATCCTGACACCCTTCCTATACCATGAGATGTGATATCTCAATGCTTCTAATACCAAACCTGGGACCCGTCCTATAACATGAGATATGATATCCAAATCCTTCCCCTTCCAAACCTGAGACCCTTCCTTTAGCATGAGATGTGATATCCAAATCCTTCCCATTCCAATCCTGAAACCCCTCCTATAGCATGAGATGTGATATCTCAATGTTTCTAATAAAAAACTGAGACCCTTCCTATAGCAAGAGATGTGATATCCAAATCCTTCCCATTTCAATCCTCAGACCCTACCTATAACATGAGATGTGATATCCAACTCCTTCCCATTCCAACCTGAGACCCTTCCTATAGCATGAGATGTGATGTCTCAATGCTTCTAATACCAAACCTGAGATCCTTCCTATAACATGAGATGTGATATCCAACTCCTTCCCATTCCAATCCTGAGGCCCTTCCTATAGCATGAGATGTGATATCTCACTGCTTATACCAAACCTGAGACCCTTCCTATAGCATGAGATGTGATATCCAACTCCTTCCCATTCCAATCCTGAGACCCTTCCTATAGCATGAGATGTGATATCTCAATGCTTCTAATATCAAACTTGAGACCCTCCCTATAGCATGAGACGTGATATCCAACTCCTTCCCATTCCAATCCTGAGACTCTTCCTATAGCATGAGATGTGATATCTCAATGCTTCTACCAAACCTGAGACCCTTCCTATAACATGAGATGGGATATCCAACTCCTTCCCATTCCAATCCTCAGACACTTCCTATAGCAGGAGATGTGATATCTCAGTGCTTCTAATACCAAACCTGAGACCCTTCCTATGGCATGAGATTTGATATCAAACTCCTTCCCATTCCAATCCTGAGACCCTTCCTATAGCATGAGATATGATATCCAACTCCTTCCCATTCCAATCCTGAAACCCTTCCTATACCATGAGATGTGATATCTTAATGCTTCTAATACCAAACCTGAGACCCGTCCTATAACATGAGATGTGATATCCAAATCCTTCCCCTTCCAAACTTGAGACCCTTCCTTTAGCATGAGATGTGATATCCAGCTCCGTCCCATTCCAATCCTGAGACCCTTCCGATAGCATGAGATGTGATATATCAATGCTTCTAATATCAAAACTGAGACCCTCCCTAGAGCATGAGATGTGATATCTAAGACCTTCCCATTCCAATCCTGAGACCCTTCCGATAGCAGAGATGTGATATCTCAATGCTTATACCAAACCTGAGACCCTTCCTTTAGCATGAGATGTGATATCCATCTCCTTCCCATTCCAATCCTGAGACCCTTCCTATAGCATGAGATGTGATATCTCAATGCTTCTAATACCAAACCTGAGATCCTTCCGATAACATGAGATGTGATATCCAAATCCTTCCCCTTCCAAACCTGAGACCCTCCCTTTAGCATGAGATGTGATATCCAACTCCTTCCCATTCCAATCCTGAGACCCTTCTGATAGCATGAGATGTGATATCTCAATGCTTCTAATACTAAACCTGAGATCCTTCCGATAGCATGAGAAGTGATATCTCAATGCTTCTAATACCAAACCTGGGACCCGTCCTATAACATGAGATATTATATCCAAATCCTTCCCATTCCAATCCTGAAACCCTTCCTTTAGCATGAGATGTGATATCTCAATGTTTCTAATAAAAAACCTGAGACCCTTCCTATAGCAAGAGATGTGATATCCAGCTCCTTCCCATTCCAATCCTGAGACCCTTCCGATAGCATGAGATGTGATATCTCAATGCTTTTTATATCAAAACTGAGACCCTCCCTAAAGCATGAGATGTGATATCTAAGTCCTTCGCATTCCAATCCTAAGACCCTTCCGATAGCAGAGATGTGATATCTCAATGCTTATACCAAACCTGAGACCCTTCCTATGGCATGAGATGTGATATCCAACTCCTTCCCATTTCAATCCTGAGACCCTTCCTATAGCATGAGATGTGATATCTCAATGCTTCTACCAAACATGAGACCCTTCCTTTAGCATGAGATGTGATATCCATCTCCTTCCCATTCCAATCCTGAGACCCTTCCTATAGCATGAGATGTGATATCTCAATGCTTCTAATACCAAACCTGAGATCCTTCCGATAACATGAGATGTGATATCCAAATCCTTCCCCTTCCAAACCTGAGACCCTCCCTTTAGCATGAGATGTGATATCCAACTCCTTCCCATTCCAATCCTGAGACCCTTCTGATAGCATGAGATGTGATATCTCAATGCTTCTAATACTAAACCTGAGATCCTTCCGATAGCATGAGAAGTGATATCTCAATGCTTCTAATACCAAACCTGGGACCCTTCCTATAACATGAGATATTATATCCAAATCCTTCCCATTCCAATCCTGAAACCCTTCCTTTAGCATGAGATGTGATATCTCAATGTTTCTAATAAAAAACCTGAGACCCTTCCTATAGCAAGAGATGTGATATCCAGCTCCTTCCCATTCCAATCCTGAGACCCTTCCGATAGCATGAGATGTGATATCTCAATGCTTTTTATATCAAAATTGAGACCCTCCATATAGCATGAGATGTGATATCTAAGTCCTTCGCATTCCAATCCTGAGACCCTTCCGATAGCAGAGATGTGATATCTCAATGCTTATACCAAACTTGAGACCCTTCCTATGGCATGAGATGTGATATCCAACTCCTTCCCATTTCAATCCTGAGACCCTTCCTATAGCATGAGATGTGATATCTCAATGCTTCTAACAAACATGAGACCCTTCCTTTAGCATGAGATGTGATATCCATCTCCTTCCCATTCCAATTCTGAGACCCTTCCTATAGCATGAGATGTGATATCTCAATGCTTCTAATACCAAACCTGGGACCCGTCCTATAACATGAGATATGATATCCAAATCCTTCCCCTTCCAATCCTGAAACCCCTCCTATAGCATGAGATGTGATATCTCAATGTTTCTAATAAAAAACTGAGACCCTTCCTATAGCAAGAGATGAGATATCCAAATCCTTCCCATTTCAATCCTGAGACCCTACCTATAACATGAGATGTGATATCCAACTCCTTCCCATTCCAACCTGAGACCCTTCCTATAGCATGAGATGTGATGTCTCAATGCTTCTAATACCAAACCTGAGATCCTTCCTATAACATGAGATGTGATATCCAACTCCTTCCCATTCCAATCCTGAGGCCCTTCCTATAGCATGAGATGTGATATCTCACTGCTTATACCAAACCTGAGACCCTTCCTATAGCATGAGATGTGATATCCAACTCCTTCCCATTCCAATCCTGAGACCCTTCCTATAGCATGAGATGTGATATCTCAATGCTTCTAATATCAAACTTGAGACCCTCCCTATAGCATGAGACGTGATATCCAACTCCTTCCCATTCCAATCCTGAGACTCTTCCTATAGCATGAGATGTGATATCTCAATGCTTCTACCAAACCTGAGACCCTTCCTATAACATGAGATGGGATATCCAACTCCTTCCCATTCCAATCCTCAGACACTTCCTATAGCATGAGATGTGATATCTCAATGCTTCTAATACCAAACCTGAGACCCTTCCTATGGCATGAGATTTGATATCAAACTCCTTCCCATTCCAATCCTGACACCCTTCCTATACCATGAGATGTGATATCTCAATGTTTCTAATACAAAACTGAGACCCTTCCTATAGCAAGAGATGTGATATCCAAATCCTTCCCATTTCAATCCTGAAACCCCTCCTAAAGCATGAGATCTGATATCTCAATGTTTCTAATAAAAAACTGAGACCCTTCCTATAGCAAGAGATGTGATATCCAAATCCTTCCCATTTCAATCCTGAGACCCTACCTATAACATGAGATGTGATATCCAACTCCTTCCCATTCCAACCTGAGACCCTCCCTTTAGCATGAGATGTGATATCCAACTCCTTCCCATTCCAATCCTGAGACCCTTCTGATAGCATGAGATGTGATATCTCAATGCTTCTAATACTAAACCTGAGATCCTTCCGATAGCATGAGAAGTGATATCTCAATGCTTCTAATACCAAACCTGGGACCCGTCCTATAACATGAGATATTATATCCAAATCCTTCCCATTCCAATCCTGAAACCCTTCCTTTAGCATGAGATGTGATATCTCAATGTTTCTAATAAAAAACCTGAGACCCTTCCAATAGCAAGAGATGTGATATCCAAATCCTTCCCATTCCAACCTGAGACCCTTCCTATAGCATGAGAAGGGATATCCAACTCCTTCCCATTCCAATCCTGAGACCCTTCCTATAGCAAGAGATGTGATATCTTAATGCTTCTAATACCAAACCTGAGACCCGTCCTATAACATGAGATGTGATATCCAAATCCTTCCCCTTCCAAACTTGAGACCCTTCCTTTAGCATGAGATGTGATATCCAGCTCCTTCCCATTCCAATCCTGAGACCCTTCCGATAGCATGAGATGTGATATTTCAATGCTTCTAATATCAAAACTGAGACCCTCCCTATAGCATGAGATGTGATATCTAAGACCTTCCCATTCCAATCCTGAGACCCTTCCGATAGCAGAGATGTGATATCTCAATGCTTATACCAAACCTGAGACCCTTCCTTTAGCATGAGATGTGATATCCATCTCCTTCCCATTCCAATCCTGAGACCCTTCCTATAGCATGAGATGTGATATCTCAATGCTTCTAATACCAAACCTGAGATCCTTCCGATAACATGAGATGTGATATCCAAATCCTTCCCCTTCCAAACCTGAGACCCTCCCTTTAGCATGAGATGTGATATCCAACTCCTTCCCATTCCAATCCTGAGACCCTTCTGATAGCATGAGATGTGATATCTCAATGCTTCTAATACTAAACCTGAGATCCTTCCGATAGCATGAGAAGTGATATCTCAATGCTTCTAATACCAAACCTGGGACCCGTCCTATAACATGAGATATTATATCCAAATCCTTCCCATTCCAATCCTGAAACCCTTCCTTTAGCATGAGATGTGATATCTCAATGTTTCTAATAAAAAACCTGAGACCCTTCCTATAGCAAGAGATGTGATATCCAGCTCCTTCCCATTCCAATCCTGAGACCCTTCCGATAGCATGAGATGTGATATCTCAATGCTTTTTATATCAAAACTGAGACCCTCCCTAAAGCATGAGATGTGATATCTAAGTCCTTTGCATTCCAATCCTAAGACCCTTCCGATAGCAGAGATGTGATATCTCAATGCTTATACCAAACCTGAGACCCTTCCTATGGCATGAGATGTGATATCCAACTCCTTCCCATTTCAATCCTGAGACCCTTCCTATAGCATGAGATGTGATATCTCAATGCTTCTACCAAACATGAGACCCTTCCTTTAGCATGAGATGTGATATCCATCTCCTTCCCATTCCAATCCTGAGACCCTTCCTATAGCATGAGATGTGATATCTCAATGCTTCTAATACCAAACCTGAGATCCTTCCGATAACATGAGATGTGATATCCAAATCCTTCCCCTTCCAAACCTGAGACCCTCCCTTTAGCATGAGATGTGATATCCAACTCCTTCCCATTCCAATCCTGAGACCCTTCTGATAGCATGAGATGTGATATCTCAATGCTTCTAATACTAAACCTGAGATCCTTCCGATAGCATGAGAAGTGATATCTCAATGCTTCTAATACCAAACCTGGGACCCTTCCTATAACATGAGATATTATATCCAAATCCTTCCCATTCCAATCCTGAAACCCTTCCTTTAGCATGAGATGTGATATCTCAATGTTTCTAATAAAAAACCTGAGACCCTTCCTATAGCAAGAGATGTGATATCCAGCTCCTTCCCATTCCAATCCTGAGACCCTTCCGATAGCATGAGATGTGATATCTCAATGCTTTTTATATCAAAATTGAGACCCTCCATATAGCATGAGATGTGATATCTAAGTCCTTCGCATTCCAATCCTGAGACCCTTCCGATAGCAGAGATGTGATATCTCAATGCTTATACCAAACTTGAGACCCTTCCTATGGCATGAGATGTGATATCCAACTCCTTCCCATTTCAATCCTGAGACCCTTCCTATAGCATGAGATGTGATATCTCAATGCTTCTAACAAACATGAGACCCTTCCTTTAGCATGAGATGTGATATCCATCTCCTTCCCATTCCAATTCTGAGACCCTTCCTATAGCATGAGATGTGATATCTCAATGCTTCTAATACCAAACCTGGGACCCGTCCTATAACATGAGATATGATATCCAAATCCTTCCCCTTCCAATCCTGAAACCCCTCCTATAGCATGAGATGTGATATCTCAATGTTTCTAATAAAAAACTGAGACCCTTCCTATAGCAAGAGATGAGATATCCAAATCCTTCCCATTTCAATCCTGAGACCCTACCTATAACATGAGATGTGATATCCAACTCCTTCCCATTCCAACCTGAGACCCTTCCTATAGCATGAGATGTGATGTCTCAATGCTTCTAATACAAAACCTGAGATCCTTCCTATAACATGAGATGTGATATCCAACTCCTTCCCATTCCAATCCTGAGGCCCTTCCTATAGCATGAGATGTGATATCTCACTGCTTATACCAAACCTGAGACCCTTCCTATAGCATGAGATGTGATATCCAACTCCTTCCCATTCCAATCCTGAGACCCTTCCTATAGCATGAGATGTGATATCTCAATGCTTCTAATATCAAACTTGAGACCCTCCCTATAGCATGAGACGTGATATCCAACTCCTTCCCATTCCAATCCTGAGACTCTTCCTATAGCATGAGATGTGATATCTCAATGCTTCTACCAAACCTGAGACCCTTCCTATAACATGAGATGGGATATCCAACTCCTTCCCATTCCAATCCTCAGACACTTCCTATAGCATGAGATGTGATATCTCAATGCTTCTAATACCAAACCTGAGACCCTTCCTATGGCATGAGATTTGATATCAAACTCCTTCCCATTCCAATCCTGACACCCTTCCTATACCATGAGATGTGATATCTCAATGTTTCTAATACAAAACTGAGACCCTTCCTATAGCAAGAGATGTGATATCCAAATCCTTCCCATTTCAATCCTGAAACCCCTCCTAAAGCATGAGATCTGATATCTCAATGTTTCTAATAAAAAACTGAGACCCTTCCTATAGCAAGAGATGTGATATCCAAATCCTTCCCATTTCAATCCTGAGACCCTACCTATAACATGAGATGTGATATCCAACTCCTTCCCATTCCAACCTGAGACCCTCCCTTTAGCATGAGATGTGATATCCAACTCCTTCCCATTCCAATCCTGAGACCCTTCTGATAGCATGAGATGTGATATCTCAATGCTTCTAATACTAAACCTGAGATCCTTCCGATAGCATGAGAAGTGATATCTCAATGCTTCTAATACCAAACCTGGGACCCGTCCTATAACATGAGATATTATATCCAAATCCTTCCCATTCCAATCCTGAAACCCTTCCTTTAGCATATGTGATATCTCAATGTTTCTAATAAAAAACCTGAGACCCTTCCTATAGCAAGAGATGTGATATCCAAATCCTTCCCATTCCAATCCTGAGACCCTTCCTATAACATGAGATGTGATATCCAACTCCTTCCCATTCCAATCCTGAAACCCTTCCTATAGCATGAGATGTGATATCTCAATTTTTCTAATAAAAAACCTGAGACCCTTCCAATAGCAAGAGATGTGATATCCAAATCCTTCCCATTCCAACCTGAGACCCTTCCTATAGCATGAGAAGGGATATCCAACTCCTTCCCATTCCAATCCTGAGACCCTTCCTATAGCAAGAGATGTGATATCCAAATCCTTCCCATTCCAATCCTGAGATCCTTCCTATAACATGAGATGTGATACCCAATTATTTCCCATTCCAAACCTGAGACCCTTCCTATTGGATGAGATGTGATATCCAACACCTTCCCATTCCAATCCTGACACCCTTCCTATACCATGAGATGTGATATCTCAATGCTTCTAATACCAAACCTGGGACCCGTCCTATAACATGAGATATGATATCCAAATCCTTCCCCTTCCAATCCTGAAACCCCTCCTATAGCATGAGATGTGATATCTCAATGTTTCTAATAAAAAACTGAGACCCTTCCTATAGCAAGAGATGTGATATCCAAATCCTTCCCATTTCAATCCTGAGACCCTACCTATAACATGAGATGTGATATCCAACTCCTTCCCATTCCAACCTGAGACCCTTCCTATAGCATGAGATGTGATGTCTCAATGCTTCTAATACCAAACCTGAGATCCTTCCTATAAAATGAGATGTGATATCCAACTCCTTCCCATTCCAATCCTGAGGCCCTTCCTATAGCATGAGATGTGATATCTCACTGCTTATACCAAACCTGAGACCCTTCCTATAGCATGAGATGTGATATCCAACTCCTTCCCATTCCAATCCTGAGACAATTCCTATAGCATGAGATGTGATATCTCAATGCTTCTAATATCAAACTTGAGACCCTCCCTATAGCATGAGACGTGATATCCAACTCCTTCCCATTCCAATCCTGAGACTCTTCCTAAGCATGAGATGTGATATCACAATGCTTCTACCAAACCTGAGACCCTTCCTATAACATGAGATGGGATATCCAACTCCTTCCCATTCCAATCCTCAGACACTTCCTATAGCATGAGATGTGATATCTCAATGCTTCTAATACCAAACCTGAGACCCTTCCTATGGCATGAGATTTGATATCAAACTCCTTCCCATTCCAATCCTGAGACCCTTCCTATAGCATGAGATATGATATCCAACTCCTTCCCATTCCAATCCTGAAACCCTTCCTATACCATGAGATGTGATATCTTAATGCTTCTAATACCAAACCTGAGACCCGTCCTATAACATGAGATGTGATATCCAAATCCTTCCCCTTCCAAACCTGAGACCCTTCCTTTAGCATGAGATTTGATATCCAGCTCCTTCCCATTCCAATCCTGAGACCCTTCCGATAGCATGAGATGTGATATATCAATGCTTCTAATATCAAAACTGAGACCCTCCCTATAGCATGAGATGTGATATCCAACTCCTTCCCATTTCAATCCTGAGACCCTTCCTATAGCATGAGATGTGATATCTCAATGCTTCTACCAAACATGAGACCCTTCCTATAACATGAGATGGGATATCCAACTCCTTCCCATTCCAATCCTCAGACACTTCCTATAGCATGAGATGTGATATCTCAATGCTTCTAATACCAAACCTGAGACCCTTCCTATGGCATGAGATTTGATATCAAACTCCTTCCCATTCCAATCCTGAGACCCTTCCTATAGCATGAGATATGATATCCAACTCCTTCCCATTCCAATCCTGAAACCCTTCCTATACCATGAGATGTGATATCTTAATGCTTCTAATACCAAACCTGAGACCCGTCCTATAACATGAGATGTGATATCCAAATCCTTCCCCTTCCAAACCTGAGACCCTTCCTTTAGCATGAGATGTGATATCCAGCTCCTTCCCATTCCAATCCTGAGACCCTTCCGATAGCATGAGATGTGATATATCAATGCTCCTAATATCAAAACTGAGACCCTCCCTATAGCATGAGATGTGATATCTAAGACCTTCCCATTCCAATCCTGAGACCCTTCCGATAGCAGAGATGTGATATCTCAGTGCTTATACCAAACCTGAGACCCTTCCTATGGCATGAGATGTGATATCCAACTCCTTCCCATTTCAATCCTGAGACCCTTCCTTTAGCATGAGATGTGATATCCATCTCCTTCCCATTCCAATCCTGAGACCCTTCCTATAGCATGAGATGTGATATCTCAATGCTTCTAATACCAAACCTGAGATCCTTCCGATAACATGAGATGTGATATCCAAATCCTTCCCCTTCCAAACCTGAGACCCTCCCTTTAGCATGAGATGTGATATCCAACTCCTTCCCATTCCAATCCCGAGACCCTTCTGATAGCATGAGATGTGATATCTCAATGCTTCTAATACTAAACCTGAGATCCTTCCGATAGCATGAGAAGTGATATCTCAATGCTTCTAATACCAAACCTGGGACCCGTCCTATAACATGAGATATTATATCAAAATCCTTCCCATTCGAATCCTGAAACCCTTCCTTTAGCATGAGATGTGATATCTCAATGTTTCTAATAAAAAACCTGAGACCCTTCCTATAGCAAGCGATGTGATATCCAGCTCCTTCCCATTCCAATCCTGAGACCCTTCCGATAGCATGAGATGTGATATCTCAATGCTTCTAATATCAAAACTGAGACCCTCCCTATAGCATGAGATGTGATATCTAAGTCCTTCGCATTCCAATCCTGAGACCCTTCCGATAGCAGAGATGTGATATCTCAATGCTTATACCAAACCTGAGACCCTTCCTATGGCATGAGATGTGATATCCAACTCCTTCCCATTTCAATCCTGAGACCCTTCCTATAGCATGAGATGTGATATCTCAATGCTTCTACCAAACATGAGACCCTTCCTTTAGCATGAGATGTGATATCCATCTCCTTCCCATTCCAATCCTGAGACCCTTCCTATAGCATGAGATGTGATATCTCAATGCTTCTAATACCAAACCTGAGATCCTTCCGATAACATGAGATGTGATATCCAAATCCTTCCCCTTCCAAACCTGAGACCCTCCCTTTAGCATGAGATGTGATATCCAACTCCTTCCCATTCCAATCCTGAGACCCTTCTGATAGCATGAGATGTGATATCTCAATGCTTCTAATACTAAACCTGAGATCCTTCTGATAGCATGAGAAGTGATATCTCAATGCTTCTAATACCAAACCTGGGACCCGTCCTATAACATGAGATATGATATCCAAATCCTTCCCATTCCAATCCTGAAACCCTTCCTTTAGCATGAGATGTGATATCTCAATGTTTCTAATAAAAAACCTGAGACCCTTCCTATAGCAAGAGATGTGATATCCAAATCCTTCCCATTCCAATCCTGAGACCCTTCCTATAACATGAGATGTGATATCCAACTCCTTCCCATTCCAATCCTGAAACCCTTCCTATAGCATGAGATGTGATATCTCAATGTTTCTAATAAAAAACCTGAGACCCTTCCAATAGCAAGAGATGTGATATCCAAATCCTTACCATTCCAATCCTGAGACCCTTCCTATAACATGAGATGTGATATCCAACTCCTTCCCATTCCAACCTGAGACCCTTCCTATAGCAAGAGATGTGATATCCAAATCCTTCCCATTCCAATCCTGAGATCCTTCCTATAACATGAGATGTGATACCCAATTATTTCCCATTCCAAACCTGAGACCCTTCCTATTGGATGAGATGTGATATCCAACACCTTCCCATTCCAATCCTGACACCCTTCCTATACCATGAGATGTGATATCTCAATGCTTCTAATACCAAACCTGGGACACGTCCTATAACATGAGATATGATATCCAAATCCTTCCCCTTCCAAACCTGAGACCCTTCCTTTAGCATGAGATGTGATATCCAAATCCTTCCCATTCCAATCCTGAAACCCCTCCTATAGCATGAGATGTGATATCTCAATGTTTCTAATAAAAAACCTGAGACCCTTCCAATAGCAAGAGATGTGATATCCAAATCCTTCCCATTCCAATCCTGAGACCCTTCCTATAACATGAGATGTGATATCCAACTCCTTCCCATTCCAACCTGAGACCCTTCCTATAGCATGAGAAGGGATATCCAACTCCTTCCCATTCCAATCCTAAAACCCTTCCTATAGCAAGAGATGTGATATCCAACTCCTTCCCATTCCAACCTGAGACCCTCCCTTTAGCATGAGATGTGATATCCAACTCCTTCCCATTCCAATCCTGAGACCCTTCTGATAGCATGAGATGTGATATCTCAATGCTTCTAATACTAAACCTGAGATCCTTCCGATAGCATGAGAAATGATATCTCAATGCTTCTAATACCAAACCTGGGACCCGTCCTATAACATGAGATATGATATCCAAATCCTTCCCATTCCAATCCTGAAACCCTTCCTTTAGCATGAGATGTGATATCTCAATGTTTCTAATAAAAAACCTGAGACCCTTCCTATAGCAAGAGATGTGATATCCAAATCCTTCCCATTCCCATCCTGAGACCCTTCCTATAACATGAGATGTGTGTTAAGACGGATTTCTGAACTCTGTCCTGGCGGAGCAGAAGTTCAGAAGGCCAACCCAATTACTTGGAACAGGGTAACCTCTGGACAAGCCAGACCAATCAAGGTAGCGATCGCGGCGGTCAAGACTAGGTCTCAAGAGGGGTGAGGGTGACTGAAAGCCCGCAATGAGCACACAAAGCAAGAGCGCTTACAAACTACTCCAAACAGGTGTTATATCAAAAATATAAACACATTTATTTTAAGGCCTTTAAAACAACGACCGTAGCGAGAAAATCACAATAACACAGTATTAAGCCAACACATACCAAATCAACACAATATATATACAAATACACAGTCGCAAGCGTTTAAAGCACGAAATATGTAGTCCACCTGAAAGGGAAGGAAAACAGGCAGTGCGATAATGCTTTGACTTAGTTCGCCTTCATAGGCACCTAACTAGATGGAAGTCCGAGCCCTGCGAAGAGTGGAGCCTTGTGCTCAAAGTACCTGCACACGCTGGTGCCAACGGGCAAAAGGAGAAGCTCTTCGGAGGAAGTCAGGCAGTTCGGGTTAGTGCACAGCAGAAGAAGAACAGGGTCCGCAACGCAAGCGCAGCCTCCGCAGCGGGCAGAAGCAGAGCGCGAGTACGGGCGAAAAGGGTGCTGTTTTACACAGCGGGGAAAAGCAATGGGTTACTGCAGGAGGGCGACCAGATCCTAGATATACTACTCACCGGTCCCCGAAGCAAGCAGCTCCCAGGCTTCTCCACGTTAGTTTTCAGCAGCTGGCAGGTTCAGAAGAGCAGGGAATGCTTTGTAGTCGTGTAGATCAAAAAAGACGTCCCAATCAACGAAACCGGCACAGTTTGTTGCCGCAGCAGGACAACGGAGCGGCCGTGCGTATCTGAGTCAAAAGTACACTCCTCCCTTCAGACTTGGGAACGCCAAGGGCACGAAGTGTGGGAGAGTGACAAGGACTCGAGATACGGCACAACCTGGCGGCGGTTACAGAACAAGGCTCCTTTGTAAGCTGGTCAGTCAACTGGATGGCCCAGAGACGCTTCCGAAGGCTTACTTGGCAGGAGATGTTGTAGATGCCGGGAATAGCTGTTCCTGCTATTCCAAAGGTCGAAGCACCAGTACAGGCCTTCTGGTTCGATCAAAGGAGGACAGTGGCTCTCAGGACGACAGCAGTGCAAAGGAGGATTCCTTCAGCGGGTCACCAGCGATTCCTCGGTCCAGCCTCTTGGTTACAGGATACTTGGCTCCTGTATTCCTTCATTCGTGAGAACTCAGGAGATCGACATGGTAGTGGTGTTTCCAGCCCCCTCTTATCCACGGTTCCCTTCGCGCCAAAAACGGAGGGGATCCAATGGGAGATCCGCTCATCAAAACACATACCATACGTGGACCAATCACGGACCACGGTGGAACCAGGCATTCACACCACCCTAGACTCTCTGGCACCCAGGATGTGTATTGGGACCAGACATCCCAGCCCACACCCTGGAGGCACACAAACGACATGTAGAAGCCCGCGAAAGCAACCACGTTTCGCGGGAAAGTACATGCCCAAATAAGGAAGGCCCCGGGTCGCTGGACCTGGGGAAGGTGAAGGGAGCAAGACGGTCAGTGGACAAGACAAAGGAGCCTCGTGGTCTGGCCATTTTGGGAGCCAGGCCACCATTTTGGGTTCAGTGCAAAAACGTGCTCAGAACGGCAAAAGGAGCTCAAAATATTCAATACGATCGCTGCCACCATTCCAGTCCCTGAATGACTTGCACCGATCAAATACCATCCTAAAAGAGTATCTAGGGCCTGTAGAAGGCTAGAGACCCAAGAGAGCTGTAACTTAGCTTACAGTGCCCTCTTGTGTCGTGTTGCACTAAAGCTGTGACACGATAGAAGAAACTACGGGAAACAACGTTCCCCGGTACTGACTGTCTTAAGGGCATGTCAGTTTCCCCGTAAGAAAGGAGCGAAAGCCCAGAGAAGTGCGGCAGAAGGCTGTACTTCTCTGGCAAAGTGAAGAACAAGGTTAAAAACAATAGCAAAAAGTTTAGGGGTTGCCACATGGAAGGAAAATTCCCTACAATTACGAAATCTTTCCTAACAATGTGATATCCAACTCCTTCCCATTCCAATCCTGAAACCCTTCCAATAGCAAGAGATGTGATATCCAAATCCTTCCCATTCCAATCCTGAGACCCTTTCTATAACATGAGATGTGATATCCAACTCCTTCCCATTCCAACCTGAGACCCTTCCTATAGCATGAGAAGGGATATCCAACTCCTTCCCATTCCAATCCTGAGACCCTTCCTATAGCAAGAGATGTGATATCCAAATCCTTCCCATTCCAATCCTGAGATCCTTCCTATAACATGAGATGTGATACCCAATTATTTCCCATTCCAAACCTGAGACCCTTCCTATTGGATGAGATGTGATATCCAACACCTTCCCATTCCAATCCTGACACCCTTCCTATACCATGAGATGTGATATCTCAATGCTTCTAATACCAAACCTGGGACCCTTCCTATAACATGAGATGTGATATCCAAATCCTTCCCATTCCAATCCTGAAACCCCTCCTATAGCATGAGATGTGATATCTCAATATTTCTAATAAAAAACGTGAGACCCTTCCAATAGCAAGAGATGTGATATCCAAATCCTTCCCATTCCAATCCTGAGACCCTTCCTATAACATGAGATGTGATATCCAACTCCTTCCCATTCCAATCCTGAGACCCTTCCTATCGCAAGAGATGTGATATCCAAATCCTTCCCATTCCAATCCTGAGATCCTTCCTATTGGATGAGATGTGATATTCAACACCTTCCCATTCCAATCCTGACACCCTTCCTATACCATGAGATGTGATATCTCAATGTTTCTAATACAAAACTGAGACCCTTCCTATAGCAAGAGATGTGATATCCAAATCCTTCCCATTTCAATCCTGAGACCCTACCTATAACATATGTGATATCCAACTCCTTCCCATTCCAACCTGTGACCCTTCCTATAGCATGAGAAGGGATATCCAACTCCTTCCCAATCCAATCCTGAGACCCTTCCGATAGCAGAGATGTGATATCTCAATGCTTATAGCAATCCTGAGACCCTTCCTATTGCATGAGATGTGATATCTCAATGCTTCTGCCAAACCTGAGACCCTTCCTTTAGCATGATATGTGATATCCAAATCCTTCACATTCCAATCCTGAGACCCTTCCTATAGCATGAGATATGATATCTCAATGCTTCTAATACCAAACCTGAGATCCTTCCTATAACATGAGACGGGATATCCAACTCCTTCCCATTCCAATCCTGAGACTCTTCCTATAGCATGAGATGTGATATCTCAATGCTTCTACCAAACCTGAGACCCTTCCTATAACATGAGATAATATCCAAATCCTTCCCATTCCAATTCTGAGACCCGTCCTATAACATGAGTAATATCCAACTCCTTCCCATTCCAATTCTGAGACCCGTCCTATACCATGAGACTTGATATCTCAATGCTTCTAATACCAAACCTGAGACCGGTCTATAACATGAGATGTGATACCCAAATCCTTCCCCTTCCAAACCATAGACCCTTCCTATAGCATGAGATGTGATATCTCAATGCTTCTAATACCAAACCTGAGACCCTTCCTATAACGAGATGGGATATCCAACTCCTTCCCATTCCAATCCTGAGACCCTTCCGATAGCAGAGATGTGATATCTCAATGCTTATACCAAACCTGAGACCCTTCCTATGGCATGAGATGTCATATATAACTCCTTCCGATTCCAATCCTGAGACCCTTCCTATAGCATGAGATGTGATATCTCAATGCTTCTAATACCAAACCTGAGATCCTTCCTATAACATGAGATGTGATATCAAACTCCTTCCCATTCCAAACCTGAGACCCTTCCGATAGCATGATATGTGATATCACAATGCTTCTAAAACCAAACATGAGAACCATCCTATAACATGAGATGTGAAATCCAAATCATTCCCTTTCCAAACCTGAGACCCTTCCTATAGCTTGAGATGTGATATCAAACTCCTTCCCATTCAATGTGATATCCAACTCCTTCCCATTCCAATCCTGAGACCCTTCCTATACCATGAGATGTGATATTTCAATGCTTCTAATACCAAACCTGAGACCCGTCCTAAAACATGAGATGTGAGATCCAAATCCTTCCCCTTCCAAACCTGAGACCTTTCCTATAGCATGAGATGTGATATCTCAATGCTTCTTATACCAAACCTGAAATCCTTCCGATAGCATGAGATGTGATATCTCAATGCTTCTAATACCAAACCTGATATCCTTCCTATAACATGAGATGTGATATCCAAATCCTTCGCCTTCCAAACCTGAGACCCTCCCTTTAGAATGAGATGTGATATCCAACTCCTTCCAATTCCAATCCTGATACCCTTCTGATAGCATGAGATGTGATATCTCAATGCCTCTAATACCAAACCTGAGATCCTACCTCTAACATGAAATGTGATATCCAACTCCTTCCCTTTCCAAACCTGAGAGCCTTCCTACAGCATGAGATGTGATATCCAAATCCTTCACATTCCAATCCTGAGACTCTTCCTATAGCATGAGATGTGATATCTCAATGCTTCTACCAAACCTGAGACCCTTCCTATAACATGAGATAATATCCAAATCCTTCCCATTCCAATTCTGAGACCCGTCCTATAACATGAGTAATATCCAACTCCTTCCCATTCCAATTCTGAGACTCGTCCTATACCATGCGACTTGATATCTCAATGCTTCTAATACCAAACCTGAGACCGGTCCTATAACATGAGATGTGATACCCAAATCCTTCCCCTTCCAAACCATAGACCCTTCCTATAGCATGAGATGTGATATCTCAATGCTTTTAATACCAAACCTGAGACCCTTCCTATAACGAGATGGGATATCCAACTCCTTCCCATTCCAATCCTGAGACCCTTCCGATAGCAGAGATGTGATATCTCAATGCTTATACCAAACCTGAGACCCTTCCTATGGCATGAGATGTCATATACAACTCCTTCCGATTCCAATCCTGAGACCCTTCCTATAGCATGAGATGTGATATCTCAATGCTTCTAATACCAAACCTGAGATCCTTCCTATAACATGAGATGTGATATCAAACTCCTTCCCATTCCAAACCTGAGACCCTTCCGATAGCATGATATGTGATATCACAATGCTTCTAAAACCAAACATGAGAACCATCCTATAACATGAGATGTGAAATCCAAATCATTCCCTTTCCAAACCTGAGACCCTTCCTATAGCTTGAGATGTGATATCAAACTCCTTCCCATTCAATGTGATATCCAACTCCTTCCCATTCCAATCCTGAGACCCTTCCTATACCATGAGATGTGATATTTCAATGCTTCTAATACCAAACCTGAGACCCGTCCTAAAACATGAGATGTGAGATCCAAATCCTTCCCCTTCCAAACCTGAGACCTTTCCTATAGCATATGTGATATCTCAATGCTTCTTATACCAAACCTGAAATCCTTCCGATAGCATGAGATGTGATATCTCAATGCTTCTAATACCAAACCTGAGATCATTCCTATAACATGAGATGTGATATCCAAATCCTTCGCCTTCCAAACCTGAGACCCTCCCTTTAGAATGAGATGTGATATCCAACTCCTTCCAATTCCAATCCTGATACCCTTCTGATAGCATGAGATGTGATATCTCAATGCCTCTAATACCAAACCTCAGATCCTACCTCTAACATGAAATGTGATATCCAACTCCTTCCCTTTCCAAACCTGAGAGCCTTCCTACAGCATGAGATGTGATATCCAAGTCCTTCCCATTCCAATCCTGAGACCCTTCCTATAACATGAGATGTGATATCCAACTCCTTCCCATTCCAACCTGAGACCCTTCCTATAGCATGAGATGGGATATCCAACTCCTTCCAAATCCAATCCTGATACCCTTCCGATAGCATGAGATGTGATATCCCAATGCTTCTACAAAACCTGAGACCCATACCATATCATGAGATGTCATATCAAACTCCCCTCCTATACCATGAGATGTGATATCTCAATGCTTCTAATACCAAACCTGGGACCCGTCCTATAACATGAGATATGATATCCAAATCCTTCCCCTTCCAAACCTGAAACCCTTCCTATAGCATGAGAAGGGATATCCAACTCCTTCCCATTCCAATCCTGAGACCCTTCCTATACCATGAGATGTGATATCTCAATGCTTCTAATAAAAAACCTGAGACCCTTCCTATAGCAAGAGATGTGATATCCGAATCCTTCCCATTCCAATCCTGAGATCCTTCCTATAACATGAGATGTGATATCCAATTAATTCCCATTCCAAACCTGAGACCCTTCCTATTGGATGAGATGTGATATCCAACTCCTTCCCATTCCAATCCTGAGACCCTTCCTATACCATGAGATGTGATATCTCAATGCTTATAATACCAAACCTGGGACCCGCCCTATAACATGAGATATGATATCCAAATCCTTCCCATTCCAATCCTGAGTCCCTTCCTATACCATGAGATGTGATATCTCAATGCTTCTAATACCAAACCTGGGACCCGCCGTATAACATGAGATGTGATATCCAAATCCTTCCCATTCCAATCCTGAAACCCTTCCAATAGCATGAGAAGGGATATCCAACTCCTTCCCATTCCAATCCTGAGACCCTTCCTATACCATGAGATGTGATATCTCAATGCTTCTAATAAAAAACCTGAGACCCTTCCTATAGCAAGAGATGTGATATCCGAATCCTTCCCATTCCAATCCTGAGATCCTTCCTATAACATGAGATGTGATATCCAATTCATTCCCATTCCAAACCTGAGACCCTTCCTATTGGATGAGATGTGATATCCAACTCCTTCCCATTCCAATCCTGAGACCCTTCCTATACCATGAGATGTGATATCTCAATGCTTATAATACCAAACCTGGGACCCGCCCTATAACATGAGATATGATATCCAAATCCTTCCCCTTCCAAACCTGAGACCCTTCCTTTAGCATGAGATGTGATATCCAAATCCTTCCCATTCCAATCCTGAAACCCTTCCTATAGCATGAGATGTGATATCTCAATGTTTCTAATAAAAAACCTGAGACCCTTCCTATAGCAAGAGATGTGATATCCAAATCCTTCCCATTTCAATCTTGACACCCTTCCTATAGCATGAGATGTGATATCCAACTCCTTCCCATTCCAACCTGAGACCCTTCCTATAGCAGAGATGTGATATCTCAATGCTTATACCAAACCTGAGACCCTACCTTTAGCATGATGTGATATCCAAATCCTTCCCATTCCAAACCTGAGACCCTTCCGATAGCATGAGATGTGATATCTCAATGCTTCTAAAATTAAACATGAGAACCATCCTATAACACGAGATGTGAAATCCCAATCCTTCCCTTCCCAAACCTGAGACCCTTCCTATAGCTCGAGATGTGATATCAAACTCCTTCCCATTCCAATCCTGAGATAGCTTTAGATGTGATATCCAACTCCTTCCTATTCCAATCCTGAGACCCTTATTATACCATGAGATGTGATATCTCAAGGCTTCTAATACCAAACCTGAGACCCGTCCTAAAACATGAGATGTGAGATCCAAATCCTTCCCCTTCCAAACCTGAGACCTTTCCTTTAGCATATGTGATATCCAACTCCTTCCCATTCCAATCCTGAGACCCTTCCGATAGCATGAGATGTGATATCTCAATGCTTCTAATATCAAACCTGAGAACCTCCCTATAGCATATGTGATATCCAACTCCTTCCAATTCCAATACTGAGACCCTTCCAATAGCATATGTGATATCTCAATGCTTCTAATATCAAAACTGAGACCCTCCCTATAGCATGAGATGTGATATCTCAATGCTTCTAATACCAAACCTGGGACCCGCCCTATAACATGAGATGTGATATCCAAATCCTTCCCATTCCAATCGAGACCCTTCCTATAACATGAGATGTGATATCTCTATGCTTCTAATACCAAACCTGAGACCATTCCCACAGCCTGAGATTTGAAATCTCATTTCTTCCAATACCAAACTCGAGACCCTTCCGATAGGATGAGATTTACTATCTCACTCCTTAAAATACCAACCTCGAGTCCCTTCCTAAAGGATGTGATTCTAATACCAAACCTGAGACTCTCCCTATAACAAGAGATGTCATATCCAACTCCTTCCCATTCCAATCCTGAGACTCTTCCTATAGCATGACATGTGATATCGAACTTCCCATTCCAATCCTGAGACTCAGACCTCCCCGTCTAACCTTCTCACCACTCCTAGCTCCCGGATTGATCATGCACTCCTGCTGTCTCTTCTCTCCCTTCTTCTGCTTCCTTTCCTCTCACCTTCCTCATCTGCCCTAGGTCAGGCACCTTCTACACCTCCGCAGGGATTACTGATTTGTACCCCTCCCCACTCTCAACTCTCACTCAGTTTCAAACACTCATCTGACATCTGCCATTTCCTGGCCCGACCTTGATGTTCTTGGTCTAACCGAGACATGGTTGACGGCCAGCGCTGTCTCGAGCTTTGACACTTTCCTCCCTGATGACAAGTTCCTCTCCATGCCCAGATCCAACCGTTCTTGAGGGGGAGTATCCTTGTTTCCTGTAGTAAATTGCTTTCCTTTGCAGGCCGACTCCTCTCACGAATGCCTTGTCTGCATGCATTCTTTCTTTCCTGGCGAATCTCTCACCGTGGCTATTTGCCTACCCCCTTCCTCTCAGTGGATGGACTTCTCCATCCTAGCCTCCTACCACTCAACTCCGCCTACTTGGAGAATTCAACATGAACCTGTATGCTTCCTGACCTGGACTTTTACGAGATCTGCAACTCTTCATGTCGCTGGCCCTACACACTGCAGGAAATACTCAGGATTTTCACATCTCAGACCTCCCCCTCTGTAACCCTCTCAACAATCCTCTCCCGTGGTGATCAAGTTCTCATCTCCAAAGAAGGCTAACTGCCAGCTGTTCCTCCTCAGTGGAGTTCTCCCTTTCTGTCCCTGCTCCCTGCACCGTTTCGCGTTGCAAGTACTCGCTTCCCAGCTCTCTGGTTTAGACGCGTGTTCCCTGCCTTCTCTCTTCTTCCCGCTGCCTTCAAATCAACAAATGAGCTTCAAAAGATACACGGTGTATGTACTGTGTGCGTGCGTTTGTTGTCGAATCCTGACGTTTTTAACCACTGTTCTCCCATACAAGGGGGGGTCAACATCTACTGCTGTTCACAGGCTGATTGTATACGGCTGAAATCTTCAAGGCATTATCAGCTTTCCTGACTGTTTTGGAACGTGTATTTGCCATCTGTTAATGCAGTCGCCCTGTGTTCATCGTCCCTTCTACTTTACAGGCTGCACTCCACTGGAGATCACATTCTCCTCTCCAGAGCAGGCTAACTACCAGCTGCTCCTCCTCATAGGCGTTCATACTTTCTGTCCCTGATCCCTGCTCCGTTTCGCGTTGCAAACACTCGCTTCCCTGCTCTCTGGTTTAGACGCTGTTCCTCCTCATAGGCGTTCTTCTTTCTGTCCCTGATCCCTGCACAGTTTCGCGTTGCAAGTACTCGCTTCCCAGCTCTCTGGTTTAGAAGCGTGTTCCCTGCCTTCTCTGCTCTTCCCGCTGCCTTCAAATCAACAAATGAGCTTCTAAAGATACACATTGCTCAGAATGCTTTATAACACCCATTATTCATCATATAGCCGTAACCCACTCGACGTATTGAAACGTGCTAAAAACTAGCAAAAATAGCTAGAAAATGTACTTCCCTCGCGTTTTTGTAAATGCGAATTCTGGTGGGTTCCCATGTTGTATGTACTGTGTCCGTGCGTTTGTTGTCGAATCCTGAAGTTTTTAACCACTGTTCTCCCATACTAAGGGGGGTTAACATCTACTGCTGTTCACAGGCTGAATGTATACGGCTGAAATCTTCAAGGCATTATCAGCTTTGCTGACTGTTTTGGAACGTGTATTTGCCATCTGTTAATGCAGTCGCCTTGTGGTCATCGTCCCTTTTAATTTACAGGCTGCACTCCCCTGGTGATCACATTCTCCTCTCCAGAGCAGGCTAACTACCAGCTGCTCCTCCTCAGAGGCGTTCCTTCTTTCTGTCCCTGCTCCCTGCACCGTTTCGCGTTGCATGTTCTCGCTTCCCAGCTCTCTGGTTTAGATGTGTGTTCCCTGCCTTCTCTCCTCTTCCTACAGCCTTCCAATGAGCTCCACAAGATAGTGTTCAGAATGCTTTATAACCCCATTATTCAACATATAGCTGTAACCCGCTAGACGTATTGAAACGTGCTAAAAACTAGCAAAAACAGCTAGAAAATGTACTTCCTCGCGTTTTGGTAAATGCAGGGCACACGCGTCTAAACCAGAGAGCAGGGAAGCGAGCATTTCAGCAGTATAAATTCAGCCTGTGAACAACACATTTTGATCCTCCCTTTTATGGGAGAAGAGTTGTTCAAAAGTACAGTATTCGACTGATCAAACGCACGAACAGAGTACAAAATGGGAATCCACCAGAATTCGCATTTACCAAAACGCGAGGAAAGTACATTTTCTAGCTGTTTTTGCTAGTTTTTAGAACGTTTCAATACGTCTAGCGGGTTACGGCTATATGTTGAATAATGGATGTTATAAAGCATTCTGAACACTGTATCTTGTGGAGCTCATTGGAAGGCTTTAGGAAGAGGAGAGAAGCAGGGAACACGCATCTAAACCAGAGAGCTGGGAAGCGTGTACATGCAACGCGAAACGGAGCAGGGATCAGGGACAGAAAGGATGAACGCCTATGAGGAGGAGCAGCTGGTAGTTAGCCTGCTCTGGAGAGGAGAATGTGATCACCAGGGGAGTGCAGCCTGTAAAGTAGAAGGGACGATGAACAAAGGGCGACTGCATTAACAGATGGCAAATACACGTTCCAAAACAGTCAGGAAAGCTGATAATGCATTGAAGATTTCAGCCGTATACATTCAGACTGTGAACAGCAATAGATGTTGACCCCCCTTAGTATGGGAGAACAATGGTTAAAAACTTCAGGATTCGACAACAAACGCACGGAAACAGTACATACAACATGGGAACCCACCAGAATTCGCATTTACAAAAACGCGAGGGAAGTACATTTTCTAGCTATTTTTGCTAGTTTTTAGCACGTTTCAATACGTCTAGCGGGAGCTAATGTTGAATAATGGGGTTATAAAGCATTCTGAACACTATCTTGTGGAGCTCATTGGAAGGCTGTAGGAAGAGGAGAGAAGGCAGGGAATACGCATCTAACCAGAGAGCTGGGAAGCGAGTACATGCAACGCGAAACGGTGCAGAGAGCAGGGACAGAAAGAAGGAACGCCTCTGAGGAGCAGCTGGTAGTTAGCCTGCTCTGGAGAGGAGAATGTGATCACCAGGGGAATGCAGCCTGTAAACTAAAAGGGACGATGACCACAAGGCGACTGCATTAACAGATGGCAAATACACGTTCCAAAACAGTCACGAAACCTGATAATGCCTTGAAGATTTCAGCCGTATACATTCAGCCTGTGAACAGCAGTAGATGTTGACCCCCCTCCTTGTATGGGAGAACAGTGGCTAAAAACTTCAGGATTCGACAACAAACGCACGGACACAGTACATACATGGGAACCCATCAGAATGCGCATTTACAAGAACGCGAGGACAGTACATTTTCTAGCTGGTTTTGCTAGTTTACAGCACATTTCAATACGTCTAGCGGGTTACGGCTTTATGATGAATAATGGGTGTTATAAAGCATTCTGAGCACCGTGTATCTTTTGAAGCTCATTTGTTGATTTGAAGGCAGCGGGAAGAGGAGAGAAGGCAGGGAACACGCGTCTAAACCAGAGAGCTGGGAAGCGAGTGTTTGCAACGCGAAACGGTGCAGGGAGCAGGGACAGAAAGGGAGAACTCCACTGAGGAGGAACAGCTGGTAGTTAGCCTTCTTTGGAGATGAGAACTTGATCACCACGGGAGAGGATTGTTGAGAGGGTTACAGAGGGGGAGGTCTGAGATCTGAAAATCCTGAGTATTCCCTGCAGTGTGTAGGGCCAGATACATGAAGAGTTGCAGATCTCGTAAAAGTCCAGGTCAGGAAGCATACAGGTTCATGTGGAATTCTCCAAGTAGGCGGAGTTGAGTGGTAGGAGGCTAGGATGGAGAAGTCCATCCACTGAGAGAGGAAGGGGGTAGGCAAATAGCCACGGTGAGAGAATGACCAGGAAAGAGAGAATGCATGCAGACAAGGCATTCGTGAGAGGAGTCGGCCTGCAAAGGAAAGCAATTTACTACAGGAATCAAGGATACTCCTCCTCAAGAAATCTGGGCATGGAGAGGAACTTGTCATCAGGGAGGAAAGTGTCAAAGCTCGAGACATCGCTGGCCGTCAACCATGTCTCGGTTAGACCAAGGACATCAAGGTCGGGTTCTTCCAGGAAATGGCAGATGTCAGATGAGTGTTTGAAACTGAGTGAGAGTTGAGAGTGGGGAGGGGTACAAATCAGTAATCCCTGCTGAGGTGTAGAAGGAGCCTGACCTAGGGCAGATGAGGACGGAGAGAGGAAAGAAAGCAAAAGAAGGGAGAGAAGAGACAGCAGGACTGCATGATCAATCCGGGAGCTAGGAGTGGTGAGAAGGTTAGACGGGGAGGTCTGAGTCTCAGGATTGGAATGGGAAGTTCGATATCACATGTCATGCTATAGGAAGAGTCTCAGGAATGGAATGGGAAGGAGTTGGATATGACATCTCTTGTTATAGGGAGGGTCTAAGGTTTGGTATTAGAAGCACTGAGATATCAAATCACATCCTTTCGGAAGGGACTCGAGTTTGGTATTTTAAGGAGTGAGATAGTAAATCTCATCCTATCGGAAGGGTATCGGGTTTGGTATTGGAAGAAATGAGATTTCAAATCTCATGCTGTGGGAAGGGTCTCGGGTTTGGTATTGGAAGGGGTGAGAAATCACATTTCATGCTACAGGAAGGGTCACAAGTTTGGAATGGGAAGGAGTTGGATATCACATATACTACGGGAAGGGGCTCAGGTTTGGTATTAGAAGCATAGAGATATCACATCTCATGTTATAGGAAGGGTCTCGATTGGAATGGGAAGGAGTTGGATATCACATCTCATGCTATAGGGAGGGTCTCAGTTTTGATATTAGAAGCATTGAGATATCACATATGCTATTGGAAGGGTCTCAGTATTGGAATTGGAAGGAGTTGGATAGCACATCTCGTGCTATAGGGAGGTTCTCAGGTTTGATATTAGAAGCATTGAGATATCACATCTCATGCTATCGGAAGGGTCTCAGGATTGGAATGGGAAGTAGTTGGATATCACATATGCTAAAGGAAAGGTCTCAGGTTTGGAAGGGGAAGGATTTGGATCTCACATCTCATGTTTTAGGACGGGTCTCAGGTTTGGTATTAGAAGCCTTGAGATATCACATCTCATGGTATAATAAGGGTCTCAGGATTGGAATGGGAAGGAGTTGGATATCACATCTCAAGCTATTTCAGGATTGGAATGGGAAGGAGTTTGATATCACATCTCAAGCTATAGGAAGGGTCTCAGGTTTGGGAAGGGAAGGATTGGGATTTCACATCTCATGTTATAGGATGGTTCTCATGTTTGGTTTTAGAAGCATTGAGATATCACATCTCATGCTATCGGAAGGGTCTCAGGTTTGGAATGGGAAGGAGTTGGATATCACATCTCATGTTATAGGAAGCATCTCAGGTTTGGTATTAGAAGCATTGAGATATCACATCTCATGCTATAGGAAGTGTCTCAGGATTGGAATGTGAAGGATTTGGATATCACATCTCATGCTAAAGGAAGGGTCTCAGGTTTGGTATAAGCATTGAGATATCACATCTCTGCTATCGGAAGGGTCTCAGGATTGGATTGGGAAGGAGTTGGATATCCCTTCTCATGCTATAGGAAGGGTCTCATGTTGGAATGGGAAGGAGTTGGATATCACATCTCATGTCATAGGAAGGGTCTCAAGATTGAAATGGGAAGGATTTGGATATCACATCTCTTGCTATAGGAAGGGTCTCAGGTTTTTTATTAGAAACATTGAGATATCACATCTCATGCTATAGGAAGGGTTTCAGGATTGGAATGGGAAGGATTTAGATATCACATCTCATGCTAAAGGAAGGCTCTCAGGTTTGGAAGGGGAAGGATTTGGATATCATATCTCATGTTATAGGACGGGTCCCAGGTTTGGTATTAGAAGCATTGAGATATCACATCTTATGTTATAGGAAGGGTCTCAGGATTGGAATGGGAAGGAGTTGGATATCACATCTCATCCAATAGGAAGGGTCTCAGGTTTGGAATGGGAAGGAATTGGATATCACATCTCATGTTATAGGAAGGATCTCAGGATTGGAATGGGAAGGATTTGGATATCACATCTCTTGCTATAGGAAGGGTCTCAGGTTTTTTATTAGAAGCATTGAGATATCACATCTCATGGTATAGGAAGGGTCTCAGGATTGGAATGGGAAGGAGTTGGATATCCCTTCTCATGCTATAGGAAGGGTCTCAGGTTGGAATGGGAAGGATTTGGATATCAAATCTCTTGCTATAGGAAGGGTCTCAGGTTTTTTATTAGAAACATTGAGATATCACATCTCATGCTATAGGAAGGGTTTAAGGATTGGAATGGGAAGGATTTGGATATCACATCTCATGCTAAAGGAAGGGTCTCAGGTTTGGAAGGGGAAGGATTTGGATATCACATCTCATGTGATTGGACCGGTCTCAGGTTTGGTATTAGAAGCATTGAGATATCAAGTCTCATGGTATAGGACGGGAGTTTGATATCACATCATGCCATGGTATGGGTCTCAGGTTTTGTAGAAGCATTGGGATATCACATCTCATGCTATCGGAAGGGTATCAGGATTGGATTTGGAAGGAGTTGGATATCCCATCTCATGCTATAGGAAGGGTCTCAAGTTGGAATGGGAAAGAGTTGGATGTCACATCTCATGTTATAGGAAGGCTCTCAGGTTTGGAAAGGGAAGGAGTTGGATATCACTTTTCATGTTAGAGGAAGGATCTCAGGTTTGGTATTAGAGGCATTGAGATATCACATCTCATGCTATAGGAAGGGTATCAGGATTGTAATGGGAAGGAGTTGGATATCACATCTCATGCTAAAGGGAGGGTCTCAGGTTTGGAAGGGGAAGGATTTGGATATCACATCTCATGTTATAGGAAGGATCTTAGGTTTGGTATTAGAAGCATTGAGATATCACATCTCATGCTATCGGAAGGATCTCAGGTTTGGTATTAGAAGCATTGAGATATCACATCTCATGCTATAGGAAAGGTCTCAGGATTGGAATGGGAAGGAGTTGGATATCACATCTCATGCTAAAGGAAGGGTCTCAGTTTTGGTAGAAGCATTGCGATATCACATCTCATGCTATAGGAAGGGTCTCAGGATTGGAATCGGAAGGAGTTGGATATCACATCTCATGGTATAGGAAGGGTCTCAGGATTGGAATGGGAAGGAATTGGATATCACATTGAATGGGAAGGAGTTTGATATCACATCTCAAGCTATAGGAAGGGTCTAAGGTTTGGAAAGGGAATGATTTGGATTTCACATCTCATGTTATAGGATGGTTCTCATGTTTGGTTTTAGAAGCATTTAGATATCACATCTCATGCTATAGGAAGGGTCTCAGGATTGGAATGGGAAGGAGTTGGATATCACATCTCATGCTATAGGAAGGGTCTCAGGTTTGGTATAAGCATTGAGATATCCCATCTCATGCTATAGGAAGGGTCTCAGGATTGGAATCGGAAGGAGTTGTATATGACATCTCATGCCATAGGAAGGGTCTCAGGTTTGGTATAAGCATTGAGATATCACATCTCTGCTATCGGAAGGGTCTCAGGATTGGAATGGGAAGGAGTTGGATATCCCATCTCGTTATAGGAAGGGTCTCAGGTTTGGTATTAGAAGCATTGAGATATCACATCTCATGCTATAGGAAGGGTCTAAGGTTTGGAAGGGGAAGGATTTGGGTATCACATCTCATGTTATAGGACCGGTCTCAGGTTTGGTATTAGAAGCATTGAGATATCAAGTCTCATGGTATAGGACGGGTCTCAGAATTGGAATGGGAAGGAGTTGGATATCACATCTCAAGCTATAGGAAGGGTCTCAGGATTGGAATGGGAAGGAGTTTGATATCACATCTCATGCCATGGTATGGGTTTCAGGTTTTGTAGAAGCATTGGGATATCACATCTCATGCTATCAGAAGGGTATCGGGATTGGATTTGTAAGGAGTTGGATATCCCATCTCATGCTATAGGAAGGGTCTAAGGTTGGAATGTGAAGGAGTTGGATATCACATCTCATGTTATAGGAAGGGTCTCAGGATTGGAATGGGAAGGACTTGGATATCACATCTCATTCTATAGGAAGGCTCTCAGGGTTGGAAGGGGAAGGAGTTGGATATCACATTTCATGTAGAAGTAGGATCTCAGTTTTGGTATTAGAGGCATTGAGATATCACATCTCATGCTATCAGAAGGGTCTCAGGATTGGAATGGGAAGGAGTTGGATATCACATCTCATGCCATAGGAAGGGTCTCAGGTTTGGTATAAGCATTGAGATATCACATCTCATGCTATAGGAAGGGTCTCAGGATTGGAATGGGAAGGACTTGGATATCACATCTCATGTTATAGGAAGGGTCTCAGGTTTGGTATTAGAAGCATTGAGATATCACATCTCATGCTATAGGAAGGGTCTCAGGAATGGAATGGGAAGGACTTGGATATCGCATCTCATGATAAAGGAAGGGTCTAAGGTTTGGAAGGGGAAGGATTTGGATATCACATCTCATGTTATTGGACCGGTCTCAGGTTTGGTATTAGAAGCATTGAGATATCAAGTCTCATGGTATAGGACGGGAGTTTGATATCACATCATGCCATGGTATGGGTCTCAGGTTTTGTAGAAGCATTGGGATATCACATCTCATGCTATCGGAAGGGTATCAGGATTGGATTTGGAAGGAGTTGGATATCCCATCTCATGCTATAGGAAGGGTCTCAGGTTGGAATGCGAAAGAGTTGGAT
The DNA here is from genome assembly GCF_040938575.1 of Ambystoma mexicanum. NCBI lineage: Eukaryota > Metazoa > Chordata > Amphibia > Caudata > Ambystomatidae > Ambystoma > Ambystoma mexicanum. Next base: position 1,298,376 of record NW_027182471.1, read on the forward strand.
ATCACATCTCATGTTATAGGAAGGGTCTCAGGATTGGAATGGGAAGGACTTGGATATCACATCTCATGCTGTAGGAATGCTCTCAGGTTTGGAAAGGGAAGGAGTTGGATATCACATTTCATGTTAGAGGTAGGATCTCAGGTTTGGTATTAGAGGCATTGAGATATCACATCTCATGCTATCAGAAGGGTATCAGGATTGGAATGGGAAGGAGTTGGATATCACATCTCATGCTAAAGGGAGGGTCTCAGGTTTGGAAGGGAAAGGATTTGGATATCACATCTCATGTTATAGGAAGGATCTCAGGTTTGGTATTAGAAGCATTGGGATATCACATCTCATGCTATCGGAAGGATCTCAGGTTTGGTAGAAGCATTGCGATATCACATCTCATGCTATAGGAAGGGTCTGAGGATTGGAATGTGAAGGACTTAGATATCACATCTCATGCTATAGGGAGGGTCTCAGTTTTGATATTAGAAGCATTGAGATATCACATCTCATGCTATCGGAAGGGTCTCAGGGTTGGAATGGGAGGAGCTGGATATCACATCTCATGCTAAAGGAAGGGTCTCAGGTTTGGAAGGGGAAGGATTTGGATATCACATCTCATGCTATAGGAAGGGTTTCAGGTTTGGTAGAAGCATTGAGATATCACATCTCATGCTATAGGAAGAGTCTCAGGTTTGGGAAGGGAAGGATTTGGATTTCACATCTCATGTTATAGGATGGTTCTCATGTTTGGTTTTTGAAGCATTGAGATATCACATCTCATGCTATCGGTAGGGTCTCAGATTTGGTATTAGAAGCATTGAGATATCACATCTCATGCTATAGGATTGGGCTCCAGATTGGAATGTGAAGGATTTGGAAATCACATCTCATGCTAAAGGAAGGGTCTCAGGTTTGGAATGGGAAGGAGTTGGATATGACATCTCTTGTTATAGGGAGGGTCTCAGGATTTGAATTGCAAGGGGTTGGATATCACATCTCATGCCGTAGGAAGGGTCTCAGGTTTGGTATAAGCAATGAGATATCACATCTCTGCTATCGGAAGGGTCTCAGGATTGGATTGGGAAGGAGTTGGATATCACATCTCATGTTATAGGAAGGGTCTCCGGATTGGAATGTGAAGGATTTGGATATCACATCTCATGCTAAAGGAAGGGTCTCAGGTTTGGAATGGGAAGGAGTTGGATATGACATCTCTTGTTATAGGGAGGGTCTCAGGATTTGAATGGCAAGGAGTTGGATATCACATCTCATGCCATAGGAAGGGTCTCAGGTTTGGTATAAGCATTGAGATATCACATCTCTGCTATCGGAAGGGTCTCAGGATTGTATTGGGAAGGAGTTGGATATCACATCTCATGCCATAGGAAGGGTCTCAGGTTTGGTAGAAGCATTGAGATATCACATCTCATGCTATAGGAAGGGTCTCAGGATTGGAATGGGAAGGACTTAAATATCACATATCATGCTATAGGGAGGGTTTCAGTTTTGATATTAGAAGCATTGAGATATCACATCTCATGCTAAAGGAAGGGTCTCAGGTTTGGAACGAAAAGGAGTTGGAAATCCGATCTCATGTTATAGGAAGGGTCTCAGGTTTGGTATAAGCATTGAGATATCACATCTCTGCTATCGGAAGTGTCTCAGGATTGGAATGGGAAGGAATTGGATATCCCATCTCATGTTATAGGACGGGTCTCAGGATTGTTATTAGAATCATTGAGATATCATATTGCATGCTGTAGGAAGGGTCTAAGGATTGGAATGGGAAGGACTTGGATATCACATCTCATGCTATAGGAAGGGTCTCAGGTTTGGTATAAGCATTGAGATATCAAATCTCATGCTATAGGAAGGGTCTCAGGATTGGAATGGAAGGAGTTGGATATCACATCTCATGTTATAGGAAGGATCTCAGGTTTGGTATTAGAAGCATTGAAATATCACATCTCTGCTATAGGAAGGGTCTCAGGATTGGAATGGGAAGGAGTTGGATATCACATCTCATACTATAGGAAGGGTCTCAGGTTTGGTATAAGCATTGAGATATCACATCTCATGCTATAGGAAGGGTCTCAGGATTGGAATGGGAAGGAGTTGTATATGACATCTCATGCCGTAGGAAGGGTCTCAGGTTTGGTATAAGCATTGAGATATCACATCTCTGCTATCGGAAGGGTCTCAGGATTGGAATGGGAAGGAGTTGGATATCCCATCTCATGTTATAGGAAGAGTCTCAGGTTTGGTATTAGAAGCATTGAGATATCACATCTCATGCTATAGGAAGTGTCTCAGGATTGGAATGGGAAGGACTTGGATATCACATCTCATGCTATAGGGAGGGTCTCAAGTTTGATATTAGAAGCATTGAGATATCACATCTCATGCTATAGGAAGGGTCTCAGGATTGGAATGGGAAGGAGTTGTATATGACATCTCATGCCGTAGGAAGGGTCTCAGGTTTGGTATAAGCATTGAGATATCACATCTCTGCTATCGGAAGGGTCTCAGGATTGGAATGGGAAGGAGTTGGATATCCCATCTCATGTTATAGGAAGAGTCTCAGGTTTGGTATTAGAAGCATTGAGATATCACATCTCATGCTATAGGAAGTGTCTCAGGATTGGAATGGGAAGGACTTGGATATCACATCTCATGCTATAGGGAGGGTCTCAAGTTTGATATTAGAAGCATTGAGATATCACATCTCATGCTATAGGAAGGGTCTCAGGATTGGAATGGGAAGGAGTTGTATATGACATCTCATGCCGTAGGAAGGGTCTCAGGTTTGGTATAAGCATTGAGATATCACATCTCTGCTATCGGAAGGGTCTCAGGATTTGAATGGGAAGGAGTTGGATATCCCATCTCATGTTATAGGAAGAGTCTCAGGTTTGGTATTAGAGGCATTGAGATATCACATCTCATGCTGTAGGAAGTGTCTCAGGATTGGAATGGGAAGGACTTGGATATCACATCTCATGCTATAGGGAGGCTCTCAAGTTTGATATTAGAAGCATTGAGATATCACATCTCATGCTATAGGAAGGGTCTCAGGATTGGAATGGGAAGGAGTTGGATATCACATCTCATGCTATAGGAAGGGTCTCAGGTTTGGTATAAGCATTGAGATATCACATCTCTGCTATCGGAAGGGTCTCAGGATTGGAATGGGAAGGAGTTGGATATCCCATCTCATGTTATAGGAAGAGTCTCAGGTTTGGTATTAGAAGCATTGAGATATCACATCTCATGCTATAGGAAGTGTCTCAGGATTGAAATGGGAAGGACTTGGATATCACATCTCATGCTATAGGGAGGGTCTCAAGTTTGATATTAGAAGCATTGAGATATCACATCTCATGCTATAGGAAGGGTCTCAGGATTGGAATGGGAAGGAGTTGTATATGACATCTCATGCCGTAGGAAGGGTCTCAGGTTTGGTATAAGCATTGAGATATCACATCTCTGCTATCGGAAGGGTCTCAGGATTGGAATGGGAAGGAGTTGGATATCCCATCTCATGTTATAGGAAGAGTCTCAGGTTTGGTATTAGAGGCATTGAGATATCACATCTCATGCTGTAGGAAGTGTCTCAGGATTGGAATGGGAAGGACTTGGATATCACATCTCATGCTATAGGGAGGCTCTCAAGTTTGATATTAGAAGCATTGAGATATCACATCTCATGCTATAGGAAGGGTCTCAGGATTGGAATGGGAAGGAGTTGGATATCACATCTCATGCTATAGGAAGGGTCTCAGGTTTGGTATAAGCTGTGAGATATCACATCTCATGCTATAGGCAGTGTCTCAGTATTGGAATGGGAAGGAGTTGGATATCACATCTCATGTTATAGGAAGGATCTCAGGTTTGGTATAAACATTGAGATATCACATCTCTGCTATCGGAAGGGTCTCATGATTGGAATGTAAGGAGTTGGATATTCCCATCTCATGTTATAGGAAGGGTCTCAGGTTTGGTATTAGAAGCATTGAGATATCACATCTCATGCTATAGGAAGGGTCTCAGGATTGGAATGGGAAGGACTTGGATATCACATCTCATGCTATAGGGAGGGTCTCAAGTTTGATATTAGAAGCATTGAGATATCACATCTCATGATATCGGAAGGGTCTCAGGATTGGAATGGGAAGGAGTTGGATATCACATCTCATGATAAAGGAAGGGTCTAAGGTTTGGAAGGGGAAGGATTTGGATATCACATCTCATGTTATAGGACGGGTCTCAGGTTTGGTATTAGAAGCATTGTGATAGCAAGTCTCATGGTATAGGAAGGGTCTCAGAATTGGAATGGGAAGGAGTTTGATATCACATCTCATGCCATAGTATGGGTCTCAGGTTTGGTAGAAGCATTGGGATATCACATCTCATGCTATCGGAATGGTATCAGGATTGGATTTGGAAGGAGTTTGATATCCCATCTCATGCTATAGGAAGGGTCTCAGGTTGGAATGGGAAGGAGTTGGATATCACATCTCATGTTATAGGAAGGGTCTCAGGATTGGAATGGGAAGGACTTGGATATCACATCTCATGCTATAGGAAGGCTCTCAGGTTTGGAAGGGGAGAGAGTTGGATATCACATTTCATGTTAGAGGTAGGATCTCAGGTTTGGTATTAGAGGCATTGAGATATCACATCTCATGCTATCAGAAGGGTCTCAGGATTGGAATGGGAAGGACTTAGATATCACATATCATGCTATAGGGAGGGTCTCAGTTTTGATATTAGAAGCATTGAGATATCACATCTCATGCTATCGGAAGTGTCTCAGGATTGGAATGGGAAGGAGCTGGATATCACATCTCATGCTAAAGGAAGAGTCTCAGGTTTGGAACGGGAAGGAGTTGGATATCACATCTCATGTTATAGGAAGGGTCTCAGGTTTGGTATAAGCATTGAGATATCACATCTCTGCTATCGGAAGTGTCTCAGGATTGGAATGGGAAGGAGTTGGATATCCCATCTCATGTTATAGGACGGGTCTCAGGTTTGTTATAAGAATCATTGAGATATCATATTGCATGCTGTAGGAAGGGTCTAAGGATTGGAATGGGAAGGACTTGGATATCACATCTCATGCTATAGATAGGCTCTCAGGTTTGGAAAGGGAAGGAGTTGGATATCACATTTCATGTTAGAGGAAGGATCTCAGGTTTGGTATTAGAGGCATTGAGATATCACATCTCATGCTATAGGAAGGGTCTCAGGTTGGAATGGGAAGGAGTTGGATATCACATCTCATGTTAAAGGGAGGGTCTCAGAATTGGAAGGGGAAGGATTTGGATATCACATCTCATGTTATAGGAAGGATCTCAGGTTTGGTATTAGAAGCATTGAGATATCACATCTCATGCTATCGGAAGGATCTCAGGTTTGGTATTAGAAGCATTGAGATATCACATCTCATGCTATCAGAAGGGTCTCAGGATTGGAATGGGAAGGACTTGGATATCGCATCTCATGATAAAGGAAGGGTCTAAGGTTTGGAAGGGGAAGGATTTGGATATCACATCTCATGTTATTGGACCGGTCTCAGGTTTGGTATTAGAAGCATTGAGATATCAAGTCTCATGGTATAGGACGGGAGTTTGATATCACATCATGCCATGGTATGGGTCTCAGGTTTTGTAGAAGCATTGGGATATCACATCTCTGCTATCGGAAGGGTATCAGGATTGGATTTGGAAGGAGTTGGATATCCCATCTCATGCTATAGGAAGGGTCTCAGGTTGGAATGCGAAAGAGTTGGATATCACATCTCATGTTATAGGAAGGGTCTCAGGATTGGAATGGGAAGGACTTGGATATCACATCTCATGCTGTAGGAATGCTCTCAGGTTTGGAAAGGGAAGGAGTTGGATATCACATTTCATGTTAGAGGTAGGATCTCAGGTTTGGTATTAGAGGCATTGAGATATCACATCTCATGCTATCAGAAGGGTATCAGGATTGGAATGGGAAGGAGTTGGATATCACATCTCATGCTAAAGGGAGGGTCTCAGGTTTGGAAGGGAAAGGATTTGGATATCACATCTCATGTTATAGGAAGGATCTCAGGTTTGGTATTAGAAGCATTGAGATATCACTTCTCATGCTATCGGAAGGATCTCAGGTTTGGTATTAGAAGCATTGAGATATCACATCTCATGCGGTGTCCAGTCAACTCGTCGAAAAAAAACTGGTCGACTGCAATTTGGTCGACGCAATTTGGTCGAAAACCATTTCGTCGAAAATTTTTTTTTATTTATATATTTATTTTTGGGTTTTCGTTTTGTTAAAAAAATGGGTTTTTAGAGAAAAAAAGGGGGTTGGGGGGGGGACCCCCCCAAAAAAAAAAAAAAAGGGTTAAAATAGAAAAAAAAAAAAATTCGACGAAATGGTTTTCGACCAATTTGATTCGACCATTTGTCTGGTCGACCAATTTTTTTCGACGAATTCACGGGCAACCATCTCATGCTATAGGACGGGTCTCAGGATTGGAATGGGAAGGAGTTGGATATCACATCTCATGCTAAAGGAAGGGTCTCAGTTTTGGTAGAAGCATTGCGATATCACATCTCATGCTATAGGAAGGGTCTGAGGATTGGAATGGGAAGGACTTAGATATCACATCTCATGCTATAGGGAGGGTCTCAGTTTTGATATTAGAAGCATTGAGATATCACATCTCATGCTATCGGAAGGGTCTCAGGGTTGGAATGGGAGGAGCTGGATATCACATCTCATGCTAAAGGAAGGGTCTCAGGTTTGGAATGGGAAGGAGTTGGATATGACATCTCTTGTTATAGGGAGGGTCTCAGGATTTGAATGGCAAGGAGTTGGATATCACATCTCATGCCATAGGAAGGGTCTCAGGTTTGGTATAAGCATTGAGATATCACATCTCTGCTATCGGAAGGGTCTCAGGATTGTATTGGGAAGGAGTTGGATATCACATCTCATGCCATAGGAAGGGTCTCAGGTTTGGTAGAAGCATTGAGATATCACATCTCATGCTATAGGAAGGGTCTCAGGATTGGAATGGGAAGGACTTAGATATCACATATCATGCTATAGGGAGGGTTTCAGTTTTGATATTAGAAGCATTCAGATATCACATCTCATGCTATCGGAAGTGTCTCAGGATTGGAATGCGAAGGAGCTGGATATCACATCTCATGCTAAAGGAAGGGTCTCAGGTTTGGAACGAAAAGGAGTTGGAAATCCGATCTCATGTTATAGGAAGGGTCTCAGGTTTGGTATAAGCATTGAGATATCACATCTCTGCTATCGGAAGTGTCTCAGGATTGGAATGGGAAGGAATTGGATATCCCATCTCATGTTATAGGACGGGTCTCAGGATTGTTATTAGAATCATTGAGATATCATATTGCATGCTGTAGGAAGGGTCTAAGGATTGGAATGGGAAGGACTTGGATATCACATCTCATGCTATAGGAAGGGTCTCAGGTTTGGTATAAGCATTGAGATATCAAATCTCATGCTATAGGAAGGGTCTCAGGATTGGAATGGAAGGAGTTGGATATCACATCTCATGTTATAGGAAGGATCTCAGGTTTGGTATTAGAAGCATTGAGACATCACATCTCATGCTATAGGAAGGGTATCAGGATTGGAATGGGAAGGAGTTGGATATCACATCTCATACTATAGGAAGGGTCTCAGGTTTGGTATAAGCATTGAGATATCACATCTCATGCTATAGGAAGGGTCTCAGGATTGGAATGGGAAGGAGTTGGATATCACATCTCATGCTATAGGAAGGGTCTCAGGTTTGGTATAAGCATTGAGATATCACATCTCTGCTATCGGAAGGGTCTCAGGATTGGAATGGGAAGGAGTTGGATATCCCATCTCATGTTATAGGAAGAGTCTCAGGTTTGGTATTAGAAGCATTGAGATATCACATCTCATGCTATAGGAAGTGTCTCAGGATTGGAATGGGAAGGACTTGGATATCACATCTCATGCTATAGGGAGGGTCTCAAGTTTGATATTAGAAGCATTGAGATATCACATCTCATGCTATAGGGAGGCTCTCAAGTTTGATATTAGAAGCATTGAGATATCACATCTCATGCTATAGGAAGGGTCTCAGGATTGGAATGGGAAGGAGTTGGATATCACATCTCATGCTATAGGAAGGGTCTCAGGTTTGGTATAAGCATTGAGATATCACATCTCTGCTATCGGAAGGGTCTCAGGATTGGAATGGGAAGGAGTTGGATATCCCATCTCATGTTATAGGAAGAGTCTCAGGTTTGGTATTAGAAGCATTGAGATATCACATCTCATGCTATAGGAAGTGTCTCAGGATTGAAATGGGAAGGACTTGGATATCACATCTCATGCTATAGGAAGGGTCTCAGGATTGGAATGGGAAGGAGTTGTATATGACATCTCATGCCGTAGGAAGGGTCTCAGGTTTGGTATAAGCATTGAGATATCACATCTCTGCTATCGGAAGGGTCTCAGGATTGGAATGGGAAGGAGTTGGATATCCCATCTCATGTTATAGGAAGAGTCTCAGGTTTGGTATTAGAGGCATTGAGATATCACATCTCATGCTGTAGGAAGTGTCTCAGGATTGGAATGGGAAGGACTTGGATATCACATCTCATGCTATAGGGAGGCTCTCAAGTTTGATATTAGAAGCATTGAGATATCACATCTCATGCTATAGGAAGGGTCTCAGGATTGGAATGGGAAGGAGTTGGATATCACATCTCATGCTATAGGAAGGGTCTCAGGTTTGGTATAAGCAGTGAGATATCACATCTCATGCTATAGGCAGTGTCTCAGTATTGGAATGGGAAGGAGTTGGATATCACATCTCATGTTATAGGAAGGATCTCAGGTTTGGTATAAACATTGAGATATCACATCTCTGCTATCGGAAGGGTCTCAGGATTGGAATGTAAGGAGTTGGATATTCCCATCTCATGTTATAGGAAGGGTCTCAGGTTTGGTATTAGAAGCATTGAGATATCACATCTCATGCTATAGGAAGGGTCTCAGGATTGGAATGGGAAGGACTTGGATATCACATCTCATGCTATAGGGAGGGTCTCAAGTTTGATATTAGAAGCATTGAGATATCACATCTCATGATATCGGAAGGGTCTCAGGATTGGAATGGGAAGGAGTTGGATATCACATCTCATGATAAAGGAAGGGTCTAAGGTTTGGAAGGGGAAGGATTTGGATATCACATCTCATGTTATAGGACGGGTCTCAGGTTTGGTATTAGAAGCATTGTGATAGCAAGTCTCATGGTATAGGAAGGGTCTCAGAATTGGAATGGGAAGGAGTTTGATATCACATCTCATGCCATAGTATGGGTCTCAGGTTTGGTAGAAGCATTGGGATATCACATCTCATGCTATCGGAATGGTATCAGGATTGGATTTGGAAGGAGTTTGATATCCCATCTCATGCTATAGGAAGGGTCTCAGGTTGGAATGGGAAGGAGTTGGATATCACATCTCATGTTATAGGAAGGGTCTCAGGATTGGAATGAGAAGGACTTGGATATCACATCTCATGCTATAGGAAGGCTCTCAGGTTTGGAAGGGGAGAGAGTTGGATATCACATTTCATGTTAGAGGTAGGATCTCAGGTTTGGTATTAGAGGCATTGAGATATCACATCTCATGCTATCAGAAGGGTCTCAGGATTGGAATGGGAAGGACTTAGATATCACATATCATGCTATAGGGAGGGTCTCAGTTTTGATATTAGAAGCATTGAGATATCACATCTCATGCTATCGGAAGTGTCTCAGGATTGGAATGGGAAGGAGCTGGATATCACATCTCATGCTAAAGGAAGAGTCTCAGGTTTGGAACGGGAAGGAGTTGGATATCACATCTCATGTTATAGGAAGGGTCTCAGGTTTGGTATAAGCATTGAGATATCACATCTCTGCTATCGGAAGTGTCTCAGGATTGGAATGGGAAGGAGTTGGATATCCCATCTCATGTTATAGGACGGGTCTCAGGTTTGTTATTAGAATCATTGAGATATCATATTGCATGCTGTAGGAAGGGTCTAAGGATTGGAATGGGAAGGACTTGGATATCACATCTCATGCTATAGATAGGCTCTCAGGTTTGGAAAGGGAAGGAGTTGGATATCACATTTCATGTTAGAGGAAGGATCTCAGGTTTGGTATTAGAGGCATTGAGATATCACATCTCATGCTATAGGAAGGGTCTCAGGTTGGAATGGGAAGGAGTTGGATATCACATCTCATGTTAAAGGGAGGGTCTCAGAATTGGAAGGGGAAGGATTTGGATATCACATCTCATGTTATAGGAAGGATCTCAGGTTTGGTATTAGAAGCATTGAGATATCACATCTCATGCTATCGGAAGGATCTCAGGTTTGGTATTAGAAGCATTGAGATATCACATCTCATGCTATCAGAAGGGTCTCAGGATTGGAATGGGAAGGAGTTGGATATCACATCTCATGCTAAAATGGAGGGTCTCAGGTTTGGAAGGGGAAGGATTTGGATATCACATCTCATGTTATCGGAAGGATCTCAGGTTTGGTATTAGAAGTATTGAGATATCACATCTCATGCTATAGGAAGGGTCTCAGGATTAGAATGGGAAGGAGTTGGATATCACATCTCATGCTAAAGGAAGGGTCTCAGGTTTGGTAGAAGCATTGAGATATCACATCTCATGCTATCGGAAGTGTCTCAGGATTGGAATGGGAAGGAGCTGGATATCACATCTCATGCTAAAGGAAGGGTCTCAGGTTTGGAACGGGAAGGAGTTGGATATCCGATCTCATGTTATAGGAAGGGTCTAAGGTCTGGTATAAGCATTGAAATATCACATCTCTGCTATCGGAAGTGTCTCAGGATTGGAATGGGAAGGAGTTGGATATCCCATCTCATGTTATAGGAAGGGTCTCAGGTTTGGTATAAGCATTGAGATATCACATCTCATGCTATAGGAAGGGTCTCAGGATTGGAATGGGAAGTAGTTGGATATCACATCTCATGCTATAGGAAGGGTCTCAGGTTTGGTATAAGCATTGAGATATCACATCTCATGCTATAGGAAGGGTCTCAGGATTGGAATGGGAAGGAGTTGTATATGACATCTCATGCCGTAGGAAGGGTCTCAGGTTTGGTATAAGCATTGAGATATCACATCTCATGCTATAGGAAGGGTCTCAGGATTGGAATGGGAAGTAGTTGGATATCACATCTCATGCTATAGGGAGGGTCTCAGTTTTGATATTAGAAGCATTGAGATATCACATATGCTATTGGAAGGGTCTCAGTATTGGAATTGGAAGGAGTTGGATAGCACATCTCGTGCTATAGGGAGGTTCTCAGGTTTGATATTAGAAGCATTGAGATATCACATCTCATGCTATCGGAAGGGTCTCAGGATTGGAATGGGAAGTAGTTGGATATCACATATGCTAAAGGAAAGGTCTCAGGTTTGGAAGGGGAAGGATTTGGATCTCACATCTCATGTTTTAGGACGGGTCTCAGGTTTGGTATTAGAAGCCTTGAGATATCACATCTCATGGTATAATAAGGGTCTCAGGATTGGAATGGGAAGGAGTTGGATATCACATCTCAAGCTATTTCAGGATTGGAATGGGAAGGAGTTTGATATCACATCTCAAGCTATAGGAAGGGTCTCAGGTTTGGGAAGGGAAGGATTGGGATTTCACATCTCATGTTATAGGATGGTTCTCATGTTTGGTTTTAGAAGCATTGAGATATCACATCTCATGCTATCGGAAGGGTCTCAGGTTTGGAATGGGAAGGAGTTGGATATCACATCTCATGTTATAGGAAGCATCTCAGGTTTGGTATTAGAAGCATTGAGATATCACATCTCATGCTATAGGAAGGGTCTCAGGATTGGAATGTGAAGGATTTGGATATCACATCTCATGCTAAAGGAAGGGTCTCAGGTTTGGTATAAGCATTGAGATATCACATCTCTGCTATCGGAAGGGTCTCAGGATTGGATTGGGAAGGAGTTGGATATCCCTTCTCATGCTATAGGAAGGGTCTCATGTTGGAATGGGAAGGAGTTGGATATCACATCTCATGTCATAGGAAGGGTCTCAAGATTGAAATGGGAAGGATTTGGATATCACATCTCTTGCTATAGGAAGGGTCTCAGGTTTTTTATTAGAAACATTGAGATATCACATCTCATGCTATAGGAAGGGTTTCAGGATTGGAATGGGAAGGATTTAGATATCACATCTCATGCTAAAGGAAGGCTCTCAGGTTTGGAAGGGGAAGGATTTGGATATCATATCTCATGTTATAGGACGGGTCCCAGGTTTGGTATTAGAAGCATTGAGATATCACATCTTATGTTATAGGAAGGGTCTCAGGATTGGAATGGGAAGGAGTTGGATATCACATCTCATCCAATAGGAAGGGTCTCAGGTTTGGAATGGGAAGGAATTGGATATCACATCTCATGTTATAGGAAGGATCTCAGGATTGGAATGGGAAGGATTTGGATATCACATCTCTTGCTATAGGAAGGGTCTCAGGTTTTTTATTAGAAGCATTGAGATATCACATCTCATGGTATAGGAAGGGTCTCAGGATTGGAATGGGAAGGAGTTGGATATCCCTTCTCATGCTATAGGAAGGGTCTCAGGTTGGAATGGGAAGGATTTGGATATCAAATCTCTTGCTATAGGAAGGGTCTCAGGTTTTTTATTAGAAACATTGAGATATCACATCTCATGCTATAGGAAGGGTTTAAGGATTGGAATGGGAAGGATTTGGATATCACATCTCATGCTAAAGGAAGGGTCTCAGGTTTGGAAGGGGAAGGATTTGGATATCACATCTCATGTGATTGGACCGGTCTCAGGTTTGGTATTAGAAGCATTGAGATATCAAGTCTCATGGTATAGGACGGGAGTTTGATATCACATCATGCCATGGTATGGGTCTCAGGTTTTGTAGAAGCATTGGGATATCACATCTCATGCTATCGGAAGGGTATCAGGATTGGATTTGGAAGGAGTTGGATATCCCATCTCATGCTATAGGAAGGGTCTCAAGTTGGAATGGGAAAGAGTTGGATGTCACATCTCATGTTATAGGAAGGCTCTCAGGTTTGGAAAGGGAAGGAGTTGGATATCACTTTTCATGTTAGAGGAAGGATCTCAGGTTTGGTATTAGAGGCATTGAGATATCACATCTCATGCTATAGGAAGGGTATCAGGATTGTAATGGGAAGGAGTTGGATATCACATCTCATGCTAAAGGGAGGGTCTCAGGTTTGGAAGGGGAAGGATTTGGATATCACATCTCATGTTATAGGAAGGATCTTAGGTTTGGTATTAGAAGCATTGAGATATCACATCTCATGCTATCGGAAGGATCTCAGGTTTGGTATTAGAAGCATTGAGATATCACATCTCATGCTATAGGAAAGGTCTCAGGATTGGAATGGGAAGGAGTTGGATATCACATCTCATGCTAAAGGAAGGGTCTCAGTTTTGGTAGAAGCATTGCGATATCACATCTCATGCTATAGGAAGGGTCTCAGGATTGGAATCGGAAGGAGTTGGATATCACATCTCATGGTATAGGAAGGGTCTCAGGATTGGAATGGGAAGGAATTGGATATCACATTGAATGGGAAGGAGTTTGATATCACATCTCAAGCTATAGGAAGGGTCTAAGGTTTGGAAAGGGAATGATTTGGATTTCACATCTCATGTTATAGGATGGTTCTCATGTTTGGTTTTAGAAGCATTTAGATATCACATCTCATGCTATAGGAAGGGTCTCAGGATTGGAATGGGAAGGAGTTGGATATCACATCTCATGCTATAGGAAGGGTCTCAGGTTTGGTATAAGCATTGAGATATCCCATCTCATGCTATAGGAAGGGTCTCAGGATTGGAATCGGAAGGAGTTGTATATGACATCTCATGCCATAGGAAGGGTCTCAGGTTTGGTATAAGCATTGAGATATCACATCTCTGCTATCGGAAGGGTCTCAGGATTGGAATGGGAAGGAGTTGGATATCCCATCTCGTTATAGGAAGGGTCTCAGGTTTGGTATTAGAAGCATTGAGATATCACATCTCATGCTATAGGAAGGGTCTAAGGTTTGGAAGGGGAAGGATTTGGGTATCACATCTCATGTTATAGGACCGGTCTCAGGTTTGGTATTAGAAGCATTGAGATATCAAGTCTCATGGTATAGGACGGGTCTCAGAATTGGAATGGGAAGGAGTTGGTTATCACATCTCAAGCTATAGGAAGGGTCTCAGGATTGGAATGGGAAGGAGTTTGATATCACATCTCATGCCATGGTATGGGTTTCAGGTTTTGTAGAAGCATTGGGATATCACATCTCATGCTATCAGAAGGGTATCGGGATTGGATTTGTAAGGAGTTGGATATCCCATCTCATGCTATAGGAAGGGTCTAAGGTTGGAATGTGAAGGAGTTGGATATCACATCTCATGTTATAGGAAGGGTCTCAGGATTGGAATGGGAAGGACTTGGATATCACATCTCATTCTATAGGAAGGCTCTCAGGGTTGGAAGGGGAAGGAGTTGGATATCACATTTCATGTAGAGGTAGGATCTCAGTTTTGGTATTAGAGGCATTGAGATATCACATCTCATGCTATCAGAAGGGTCTCAGGATTGGAATGGGAAGGAGTTGGATATCACATCTCATGCCATAGGAAGGGTCTCAGGTTTGGTATAAGCATTGAGATATCACATCTCATGCTATAGGAAGGGTCTCAGGATTGGAATGGGAAGGACTTGGATATCACATCTCATGTTATAGGAAGGGTCTCAGGTTTGGTATTAGAAGCATTGAGATATCACATCTCATGCTATAGGAAGGGTCTCAGGAATGGAATGGGAAGGACTTGGATATCGCATCTCATGATAAAGGAAGGGTCTAAGGTTTGGAAGGGGAAGGATTTGGATATCACATCTCATGTTATTGGACCGGTCTCAGGTTTGGTATTAGAAGCATTGAGATATCAAGTCTCATGGTATAGGACGGGAGTTTGATATCACATCATGCCATGGTATGGGTCTCAGGTTTTGTAGAAGCATTGGGATATCACATCTCATGCTATCGGAAGGGTATCAGGATTGGATTTGGAAGGAGTTGGATATCCCATCTCATGCTATAGGAAGGGTCTCAGGTTGGAATGCGAAAGAGTTGGATATCACATCTCATGTTATAGGAAGGGTCTCAGGATTGGAATGGGAAGGACTTGGATATCACATCTCATGCTGTAGGAATGCTCTCAGGTTTGGAAAGGGAAGGAGTTGGATATCACATTTCATGTTAGAGGTAGGATCTCAGGTTTGGTATTAGAGGCATTGAGATATCACATCTCATGCTATCAGAAGGGTATCAGGATTGGAATGGGAAGGAGTTGGATATCACATCTCATGCTAAAGGGAGGGTCTCAGGTTTGGAAGGGAAAGGATTTGGATATCACATCTCATGTTATAGGAAGGATCTCAGGTTTGGTATTAGAAGCATTGGGATATCACATCTCATGCTATCGGAAGGATCTCAGGTTTGGTATTAGAAGCATTGAGATATCACATCTCATGCTATAGGACGGGTCTCAGGATTGGAATGGGAAGGAGTTGGATATCACATCTCATGCTAAAGGAAGGGTCTCAGTTTTGGTAGAAGCATTGCGATATCACATCTCATGCTATAGGAAGGGTCTGAGGATTGGAATGTGAAGGACTTAGATATCACATCTCATGCTATAGGGAGGGTCTCAGTTTTGATATTAGAAGCATTGAGATATCACATCTCATGCTATCGGAAGGGTCTCAGGGTTGGAATGGGAGGAGCTGGATATCACATCTCATGCTAAAGGAAGGGTCTCAGGTTTGGAAGGGGAAGGATTTGGATATCACATCTCATGCTATAGGAAGGGTTTCAGGTTTGGTAGAAGCATTGAGATATCACATCTCATGCTATAGGAAGAGTCTCAGGTTTGGGAAGGGAAGGATTTGGATTTCACATCTCATGTTATAGGATGGTTCTCATGTTTGGTTTTTGAAGCATTGAGATATCACATCTCATGCTATCGGTAGGGTCTCAGATTTGGTATTAGAAGCATTGAGATATCACATCTCATGCTATAGGATTGGGCTCCAGATTGGAATGTGAAGGATTTGGAAATCACATCTCATGCTAAAGGAAGGGTCTCAGGTTTGGAATGGGAAGGAGTTGGATATGACATCTCTTGTTATAGGGAGGGTCTCAGGATTTGAATTGCAAGGGGTTGGATATCACATCTCATGCCGTAGGAAGGGTCTCAGGTTTGGTATAAGCAATGAGATATCACATCTCTGCTATCGGAAGGGTCTCAGGATTGGATTGGGAAGGAGTTGGATATCACATCTCATGTTATAGGAAGGGTCTCCGGATTGGAATGTGAAGGATTTGGATATCACATCTCATGCTAAAGGAAGGGTCTCAGGTTTGGAATGGGAAGGAGTTGGATATGACATCTCTTGTTATAGGGAGGGTCTCAGGATTTGAATGGCAAGGAGTTGGATATCACATCTCATGCCATAGGAAGGGTCTCAGGTTTGGTATAAGCATTGAGATATCACATCTCTGCTATCGGAAGGGTCTCAGGATTGTATTGGGAAGGAGTTGGATATCACATCTCATGCCATAGGAAGGGTCTCAGGTTTGGTAGAAGCATTGAGATATCACATCTCATGCTATAGGAAGGGTCTCAGGATTGGAATGGGAAGGACTTAAATATCACATATCATGCTATAGGGAGGGTTTCAGTTTTGATATTAGAAGCATTGAGATATCACATCTCATGCTAAAGGAAGGGTCTCAGGTTTGGAACGAAAAGGAGTTGGAAATCCGATCTCATGTTATAGGAAGGGTCTCAGGTTTGGTATAAGCATTGAGATATCACATCTCTGCTATCGGAAGTGTCTCAGGATTGGAATGGGAAGGAATTGGATATCCCATCTCATGTTATAGGACGGGTCTCAGGATTGTTATTAGAATCATTGAGATATCATATTGCATGCTGTAGGAAGGGTCTAAGGATTGGAATGGGAAGGACTTGGATATCACATCTCATGCTATAGGAAGGGTCTCAGGTTTGGTATAAGCATTGAGATATCAAATCTCATGCTATAGGAAGGGTCTCAGGATTGGAATGGAAGGAGTTGGATATCACATCTCATGTTATAGGAAGGATCTCAGGTTTGGTATTAGAAGCATTGAAATATCACATCTCTGCTATAGGAAGGGTCTCAGGATTGGAATGGGAAGGAGTTGGATATCACATCTCATACTATAGGAAGGGTCTCAGGTTTGGTATAAGCATTGAGATATCACATCTCATGCTATAGGAAGGGTCTCAGGATTGGAATGGGAAGGAGTTGTATATGACATCTCATGCCGTAGGAAGGGTCTCAGGTTTGGTATAAGCATTGAGATATCACATCTCTGCTATCGGAAGGGTCTCAGGATTGGAATGGGAAGGAGTTGGATATCCCATCTCATGTTATAGGAAGAGTCTCAGGTTTGGTATTAGAAGCATTGAGATATCACATCTCATGCTATAGGAAGTGTCTCAGGATTGGAATGGGAAGGACTTGGATATCACATCTCATGCTATAGGGAGGGTCTCAAGTTTGATATTAGAAGCATTGAGATATCACATCTCATGCTATAGGAAGGGTCTCAGGATTGGAATGGGAAGGAGTTGTATATGACATCTCATGCCGTAGGAAGGGTCTCAGGTTTGGTATAAGCATTGAGATATCACATCTCTGCTATCGGAAGGGTCTCAGGATTGGAATGGGAAGGAGTTGGATATCCCATCTCATGTTATAGGAAGAGTCTCAGGTTTGGTATTAGAAGCATTGAGATATCACATCTCATGCTATAGGAAGTGTCTCAGGATTGGAATGGGAAGGACTTGGATATCACATCTCATGCTATAGGGAGGGTCTCAAGTTTGATATTAGAAGCATTGAGATATCACATCTCATGCTATAGGAAGGGTCTCAGGATTGGAATGGGAAGGAGTTGTATATGACATCTCATGCCGTAGGAAGGGTCTCAGGTTTGGTATAAGCATTGAGATATCACATCTCTGCTATCGGAAGGGTCTCAGGATTTGAATGGGAAGGAGTTGGATATCCCATCTCATGTTATAGGAAGAGTCTCAGGTTTGGTATTAGAGGCATTGAGATATCACATCTCATGCTGTAGGAAGTGTCTCAGGATTGGAATGGGAAGGACTTGGATATCACATCTCATGCTATAGGGAGGCTCTCAAGTTTGATATTAGAAGCATTGAGATATCACATCTCATGCTATAGGAAGGGTCTCAGGATTGGAATGGGAAGGAGTTGGATATCACATCTCATGCTATAGGAAGGGTCTCAGGTTTGGTATAAGCATTGAGATATCACATCTCTGCTATCGGAAGGGTCTCAGGATTGGAATGGGAAGGAGTTGGATATCCCATCTCATGTTATAGGAAGAGTCTCAGGTTTGGTATTAGAAGCATTGAGATATCACATCTCATGCTATAGGAAGTGTCTCAGGATTGAAATGGGAAGGACTTGGATATCACATCTCATGCTATAGGGAGGGTCTCAAGTTTGATATTAGAAGCATTGAGATATCACATCTCATGCTATAGGAAGGGTCTCAGGATTGGAATGGGAAGGAGTTGTATATGACATCTCATGCCGTAGGAAGGGTCTCAGGTTTGGTATAAGCATTGAGATATCACATCTCTGCTATCGGAAGGGTCTCAGGATTGGAATGGGAAGGAGTTGGATATCCCATCTCATGTTATAGGAAGAGTCTCAGGTTTGGTATTAGAGGCATTGAGATATCACATCTCATGCTGTAGGAAGTGTCTCAGGATTGGAATGGGAAGGACTTGGATATCACATCTCATGCTATAGGGAGGCTCTCAAGTTTGATATTAGAAGCATTGAGATATCACATCTCATGCTATAGGAAGGGTCTCAGGATTGGAATGGGAAGGAGTTGGATATCACATCTCATGCTATAGGAAGGGTCTCAGGTTTGGTATAAGCTGTGAGATATCACATCTCATGCTATAGGCAGTGTCTCAGTATTGGAATGGGAAGGAGTTGGATATCACATCTCATGTTATAGGAAGGATCTCAGGTTTGGTATAAACATTGAGATATCACATCTCTGCTATCGGAAGGGTCTCATGATTGGAATGTAAGGAGTTGGATATTCCCATCTCATGTTATAGGAAGGGTCTCAGGTTTGGTATTAGAAGCATTGAGATATCACATCTCATGCTATAGGAAGGGTCTCAGGATTGGAATGGGAAGGACTTGGATATCACATCTCATGCTATAGGGAGGGTCTCAAGTTTGATATTAGAAGCATTGAGATATCACATCTCATGATATCGGAAGGGTCTCAGGATTGGAATGGGAAGGAGTTGGATATCACATCTCATGATAAAGGAAGGGTCTAAGGTTTGGAAGGGGAAGGATTTGGATATCACATCTCATGTTATAGGACGGGTCTCAGGTTTGGTATTAGAAGCATTGTGATAGCAAGTCTCATGGTATAGGAAGGGTCTCAGAATTGGAATGGGAAGGAGTTTGATATCACATCTCATGCCATAGTATGGGTCTCAGGTTTGGTAGAAGCATTGGGATATCACATCTCATGCTATCGGAATGGTATCAGGATTGGATTTGGAAGGAGTTTGATATCCCATCTCATGCTATAGGAAGGGTCTCAGGTTGGAATGGGAAGGAGTTGGATATCACATCTCATGTTATAGGAAGGGTCTCAGGATTGGAATGGGAAGGACTTGGATATCACATCTCATGCTATAGGAAGGCTCTCAGGTTTGGAAGGGGAGAGAGTTGGATATCACATTTCATGTTAGAGGTAGGATCTCAGGTTTGGTATTAGAGGCATTGAGATATCACATCTCATGCTATCAGAAGGGTCTCAGGATTGGAATGGGAAGGACTTAGATATCACATATCATGCTATAGGGAGGGTCTCAGTTTTGATATTAGAAGCATTGAGATATCACATCTCATGCTATCGGAAGTGTCTCAGGATTGGAATGGGAAGGAGCTGGATATCACATCTCATGCTAAAGGAAGAGTCTCAGGTTTGGAACGGGAAGGAGTTGGATATCACATCTCATGTTATAGGAAGGGTCTCAGGTTTGGTATAAGCATTGAGATATCACATCTCTGCTATCGGAAGTGTCTCAGGATTGGAATGGGAAGGAGTTGGATATCCCATCTCATGTTATAGGACGGGTCTCAGGTTTGTTATAAGAATCATTGAGATATCATATTGCATGCTGTAGGAAGGGTCTAAGGATTGGAATGGGAAGGACTTGGATATCACATCTCATGCTATAGATAGGCTCTCAGGTTTGGAAAGGGAAGGAGTTGGATATCACATTTCATGTTAGAGGAAGGATCTCAGGTTTGGTATTAGAGGCATTGAGATATCACATCTCATGCTATAGGAAGGGTCTCAGGTTGGAATGGGAAGGAGTTGGATATCACATCTCATGTTAAAGGGAGGGTCTCAGAATTGGAAGGGGAAGGATTTGGATATCACATCTCATGTTATAGGAAGGATCTCAGGTTTGGTATTAGAAGCATTGAGATATCACATCTCATGCTATCGGAAGGATCTCAGGTTTGGTATTAGAAGCATTGAGATATCACATCTCATGCTATCAGAAGGGTCTCAGGATTGGAATGGGAAGGACTTGGATATCGCATCTCATGATAAAGGAAGGGTCTAAGGTTTGGAAGGGGAAGGATTTGGATATCACATCTCATGTTATTGGACCGGTCTCAGGTTTGGTATTAGAAGCATTGAGATATCAAGTCTCATGGTATAGGACGGGAGTTTGATATCACATCATGCCATGGTATGGGTCTCAGGTTTTGTAGAAGCATTGGGATATCACATCTCTGCTATCGGAAGGGTATCAGGATTGGATTTGGAAGGAGTTGGATATCCCATCTCATGCTATAGGAAGGGTCTCAGGTTGGAATGCGAAAGAGTTGGATATCACATCTCATGTTATAGGAAGGGTCTCAGGATTGGAATGGGAAGGACTTGGATATCACATCTCATGCTGTAGGAATGCTCTCAGGTTTGGAAAGGGAAGGAGTTGGATATCACATTTCATGTTAGAGGTAGGATCTCAGGTTTGGTATTAGAGGCATTGAGATATCACATCTCATGCTATCAGAAGGGTATCAGGATTGGAATGGGAAGGAGTTGGATATCACATCTCATGCTAAAGGGAGGGTCTCAGGTTTGGAAGGGAAAGGATTTGGATATCACATCTCATGTTATAGGAAGGATCTCAGGTTTGGTATTAGAAGCATTGAGATATCACTTCTCATGCTATCGGAAGGATCTCAGGTTTGGTATTAGAAGCATTGAGATATCACATCTCATGCGGTGTCCAGTCAACTCGTCGAAAAAAAACTGGTCGACTGCAATTTGGTCGACGCAATTTGGTCGAAAACCATTTCGTCGAAAATTTTTTTTTATTTATATATTTATTTTTGGGTTTTCGTTTTGTTAAAAAAATGGGTTTTTAGAGAAAAAAAGGGGGTTGGGGGGGGGACCCCCCCAAAAAAAAAAAAAAAGGGTTAAAATAGAAAAAAAAAAAAATTCGACGAAATGGTTTTCGACCAATTTGATTCGACCATTTGTCTGGTCGACCAATTTTTTTCGACGAATTCACTGGCAACCATCTCATGCTATAGGACGGGTCTCAGGATTGGAATGGGAAGGAGTTGGATATCACATCTCATGCTAAAGGAAGGGTCTCAGTTTTGGTAGAAGCATTGCGATATCACATCTCATGCTATAGGAAGGGTCTGAGGATTGGAATGGGAAGGACTTAGATATCACATCTCATGCTATAGGGAGGGTCTCAGTTTTGATATTAGAAGCATTGAGATATCACATCTCATGCTATCGGAAGGGTCTCAGGGTTGGAATGGGAGGAGCTGGATATCACATCTCATGCTAAAGGAAGGGTCTCAGGTTTGGAATGGGAAGGAGTTGGATATGACATCTCTTGTTATAGGGAGGGTCTCAGGATTTGAATGGCAAGGAGTTGGATATCACATCTCATGCCATAGGAAGGGTCTCAGGTTTGGTATAAGCATTGAGATATCACATCTCTGCTATCGGAAGGGTCTCAGGATTGTATTGGGAAGGAGTTGGATATCACATCTCATGCCATAGGAAGGGTCTCAGGTTTGGTAGAAGCATTGAGATATCACATCTCATGCTATAGGAAGGGTCTCAGGATTGGAATGGGAAGGACTTAGATATCACATATCATGCTATAGGGAGGGTTTCAGTTTTGATATTAGAAGCATTCAGATATCACATCTCATGCTATCGGAAGTGTCTCAGGATTGGAATGCGAAGGAGCTGGATATCACATCTCATGCTAAAGGAAGGGTCTCAGGTTTGGAACGAAAAGGAGTTGGAAATCCGATCTCATGTTATAGGAAGGGTCTCAGGTTTGGTATAAGCATTGAGATATCACATCTCTGCTATCGGAAGTGTCTCAGGATTGGAATGGGAAGGAATTGGATATCCCATCTCATGTTATAGGACGGGTCTCAGGATTGTTATTAGAATCATTGAGATATCATATTGCATGCTGTAGGAAGGGTCTAAGGATTGGAATGGGAAGGACTTGGATATCACATCTCATGCTATAGGAAGGGTCTCAGGTTTGGTATAAGCATTGAGATATCAAATCTCATGCTATAGGAAGGGTCTCAGGATTGGAATGGAAGGAGTTGGATATCACATCTCATGTTATAGGAAGGATCTCAGGTTTGGTATTAGAAGCATTGAGACATCACATCTCATGCTATAGGAAGGGTATCAGGATTGGAATGGGAAGGAGTTGGATATCACATCTCATACTATAGGAAGGGTCTCAGGTTTGGTATAAGCATTGAGATATCACATCTCATGCTATAGGAAGGGTCTCAGGATTGGAATGGGAAGGAGTTGGATATCACATCTCATGCTATAGGAAGGGTCTCAGGTTTGGTATAAGCATTGAGATATCACATCTCTGCTATCGGAAGGGTCTCAGGATTGGAATGGGAAGGAGTTGGATATCCCATCTCATGTTATAGGAAGAGTCTCAGGTTTGGTATTAGAAGCATTGAGATATCACATCTCATGCTATAGGAAGTGTCTCAGGATTGGAATGGGAAGGACTTGGATATCACATCTCATGCTATAGGGAGGGTCTCAAGTTTGATATTAGAAGCATTGAGATATCACATCTCATGCTATAGGGAGGCTCTCAAGTTTGATATTAGAAGCATTGAGATATCACATCTCATGCTATAGGAAGGGTCTCAGGATTGGAATGGGAAGGAGTTGGATATCACATCTCATGCTATAGGAAGGGTCTCAGGTTTGGTATAAGCATTGAGATATCACATCTCTGCTATCGGAAGGGTCTCAGGATTGGAATGGGAAGGAGTTGGATATCCCATCTCATGTTATAGGAAGAGTCTCAGGTTTGGTATTAGAAGCATTGAGATATCACATCTCATGCTATAGGAAGTGTCTCAGGATTGAAATGGGAAGGACTTGGATATCACATCTCATGCTATAGGAAGGGTCTCAGGATTGGAATGGGAAGGAGTTGTATATGACATCTCATGCCGTAGGAAGGGTCTCAGGTTTGGTATAAGCATTGAGATATCACATCTCTGCTATCGGAAGGGTCTCAGGATTGGAATGGGAAGGAGTTGGATATCCCATCTCATGTTATAGGAAGAGTCTCAGGTTTGGTATTAGAGGCATTGAGATATCACATCTCATGCTGTAGGAAGTGTCTCAGGATTGGAATGGGAAGGACTTGGATATCACATCTCATGCTATAGGGAGGCTCTCAAGTTTGATATTAGAAGCATTGAGATATCACATCTCATGCTATAGGAAGGGTCTCAGGATTGGAATGGGAAGGAGTTGGATATCACATCTCATGCTATAGGAAGGGTCTCAGGTTTGGTATAAGCAGTGAGATATCACATCTCATGCTATAGGCAGTGTCTCAGTATTGGAATGGGAAGGAGTTGGATATCACATCTCATGTTATAGGAAGGATCTCAGGTTTGGTATAAACATTGAGATATCACATCTCTGCTATCGGAAGGGTCTCAGGATTGGAATGTAAGGAGTTGGATATTCCCATCTCATGTTATAGGAAGGGTCTCAGGTTTGGTATTAGAAGCATTGAGATATCACATCTCATGCTATAGGAAGGGTCTCAGGATTGGAATGGGAAGGACTTGGATATCACATCTCATGCTATAGGGAGGGTCTCAAGTTTGATATTAGAAGCATTGAGATATCACATCTCATGATATCGGAAGGGTCTCAGGATTGGAATGGGAAGGAGTTGGATATCACATCTCATGATAAAGGAAGGGTCTAAGGTTTGGAAGGGGAAGGATTTGGATATCACATCTCATGTTATAGGACGGGTCTCAGGTTTGGTATTAGAAGCATTGTGATAGCAAGTCTCATGGTATAGGAAGGGTCTCAGAATTGGAATGGGAAGGAGTTTGATATCACATCTCATGCCATAGTATGGGTCTCAGGTTTGGTAGAAGCATTGGGATATCACATCTCATGCTATCGGAATGGTATCAGGATTGGATTTGGAAGGAGTTTGATATCCCATCTCATGCTATAGGAAGGGTCTCAGGTTGGAATGGGAAGGAGTTGGATATCACATCTCATGTTATAGGAAGGGTCTCAGGATTGGAATGAGAAGGACTTGGATATCACATCTCATGCTATAGGAAGGCTCTCAGGTTTGGAAGGGGAGAGAGTTGGATATCACATTTCATGTTAGAGGTAGGATCTCAGGTTTGGTATTAGAGGCATTGAGATATCACATCTCATGCTATCAGAAGGGTCTCAGGATTGGAATGGGAAGGACTTAGATATCACATATCATGCTATAGGGAGGGTCTCAGTTTTGATATTAGAAGCATTGAGATATCACATCTCATGCTATCGGAAGTGTCTCAGGATTGGAATGGGAAGGAGCTGGATATCACATCTCATGCTAAAGGAAGAGTCTCAGGTTTGGAACGGGAAGGAGTTGGATATCACATCTCATGTTATAGGAAGGGTCTCAGGTTTGGTATAAGCATTGAGATATCACATCTCTGCTATCGGAAGTGTCTCAGGATTGGAATGGGAAGGAGTTGGATATCCCATCTCATGTTATAGGACGGGTCTCAGGTTTGTTATTAGAATCATTGAGATATCATATTGCATGCTGTAGGAAGGGTCTAAGGATTGGAATGGGAAGGACTTGGATATCACATCTCATGCTATAGATAGGCTCTCAGGTTTGGAAAGGGAAGGAGTTGGATATCACATTTCATGTTAGAGGAAGGATCTCAGGTTTGGTATTAGAGGCATTGAGATATCACATCTCATGCTATAGGAAGGGTCTCAGGTTGGAATGGGAAGGAGTTGGATATCACATCTCATGTTAAAGGGAGGGTCTCAGAATTGGAAGGGGAAGGATTTGGATATCACATCTCATGTTATAGGAAGGATCTCAGGTTTGGTATTAGAAGCATTGAGATATCACATCTCATGCTATCGGAAGGATCTCAGGTTTGGTATTAGAAGCATTGAGATATCACATCTCATGCTATCAGAAGGGTCTCAGGATTGGAATGGGAAGGAGTTGGATATCACATCTCATGCTAAAATGGAGGGTCTCAGGTTTGGAAGGGGAAGGATTTGGATATCACATCTCATGTTATCGGAAGGATCTCAGGTTTGGTATTAGAAGTATTGAGATATCACATCTCATGCTATAGGAAGGGTCTCAGGATTAGAATGGGAAGGAGTTGGATATCACATCTCATGCTAAAGGAAGGGTCTCAGGTTTGGTAGAAGCATTGAGATATCACATCTCATGCTATCGGAAGTGTCTCAGGATTGGAATGGGAAGGAGCTGGATATCACATCTCATGCTAAAGGAAGGGTCTCAGGTTTGGAACGGGAAGGAGTTGGATACCCGATCTCATGTTATAGGAAGGGTCTAAGGTCTGGTATAAGCATTGAAATATCACATCTCTGCTATCGGAAGTGTCTCAGGATTGGAATGGGAAGGAGTTGGATATCCCATCTCATGTTATAGGAAGGGTCTCAGGTTTGGTATAAGCATTGAGATATCACATCTCATGCTATAGGAAGGGTCTCAGGATTGGAATGGGAAGTAGTTGGATATCACATCTCATGCTATAGGAAGGGTCTCAGGTTTGGTATAAGCATTGAGATATCACATCTCATGCTATAGGAAGGGTCTCAGGATTGGAATGGGAAGGAGTTGTATATGACATCTCATGCCGTAGGAAGGGTCTCAGGTTTGGTATAAGCATTGAGATATCACATCTCATGCTATAGGAAGGGTCTCAGGATTGGAATGGGAAGGAGTTGGATATCACATCTCATGCTATAGGAAGGGTCTCAGGTTTGGTATAAGCATTGAGATATCACATCTCATGCTATAGGAAGGGTCTCAGGATTGGAATGGGAAGGAGTTGTATATGACATCTCATGCCGTAGGAAGGGTCTCAGGTTTGGTATAAGCATTGAGATATCACATCTCTGCTATCGCAAGGGTCTCTGGATTTGAATGGGAAGGAGTTGGATATCACATCTCATGCTATAGGGAGGCTCTCAAGTTTGATATTAGAAGCATTGAGATATCACATCTCATGCTATAGGAAGGGTCTCAGGATTGGAATGGGAAGGAGTTGGATATCACATCTCATGCTATAGGAAGGGTGTCAGGTTTGGTATAAGCAGTGAGATATCACATCGCATGCTGTAGGAAGGGTCTCAGGTTTGGTATTAGAAGCATTGAGATATCACATCTCATGCTACAGGAAGGATCTCAGGTTTGGTATTAGAAGTATTGAGATATCACATCTCATGCTATAGGAAGGGTCTCAGGATTGGAATGGGAAGGAGTTGGATATCACATATCATGCTAAAGGAAGGGTCTCAGGTTTGGTAGAAGCATTGAGATATCACATCTCATGCTATAGGAAGGGTCTCAGGATTGGAATGGGAAGGACTTAGATATCACATATCATGCTATAGGGAGGGTCTCAGTTTTGATATTAGAAGCATTGAGATATCACATCTCATGCTATCGGAAGTGTCTCAGGATTGGAATGGGAAGGAGCTGGATATCACATCTCATGCTAAAGGAAGAGTCTCAGGTTTGGAACGGGAAGGAGTTGGATATCACATCTTATGTTATAGGAAGGGTCTCAGGTTTGGTATAAGCATTGAGATATCACATCTCTGCTATCGGAAGTGTCTCAGGATTGGAAATAGAAGGAGTTGGATATCCCATCTCATGTTATAGAACGGGTCTCAGGTTTGTTATTAGAATCATTGAGATATCATATTGCATGCTGTAGGAAGGGTCTAAGGATTGGAATGGGAAGGACTTGGATATCACATCTCATGCTATAGATAGGCTCTCAGGTTTGGAAAGGGAAGGAGTTGGATATCACATTTCATGTTAGAGGAAGGATCTCAGGTTTGGTATTAGAGGCATTGAGATATCACATCTCATGCTATAGGAAGGGTCTCAGGTTGGAATGGGAAGGAGTTGGATATCACATCTCATGTTAAAGGGAGGGTCTCAGAATTGGAAGGGGAAGGATTTGGATATCACATCTCATGTTATAGGAAGGATCTCAGGTTTGGTATTAGAAGCATTGAGATATCACATCTCATGCTATCGGAAGGATCTCAGGTTTGGTATTAGAAGCATTGAGATATCACATCTCATGCTATCAGAAGGGTCTCAGGATTGGAATGGGAAGGAGATGGATATCACATCTCATGCTAAAGGGAGGGTCTCAGGTTTGGAAGGGGAAGGATTTGGATATCACATCTCATGTTATCGGAAGGATCTCAGGTTTGGTATTAGAAGTATTGAGATATCACATCTCATGCTATAGGAAGGGTCTCAGGATTGGAATGGGAAGGAGTTGGATATCACATCTCATGCTAAAGGAAGGGTCTCAGGTTTGGTAGAAGCATTGAGATATCACATCTCATGCTATAGGAAGTGTCTCAGGATTGGAATGGGAAGGAGCTGGATATCACATCTCATGCTAAATGAAGGGTCTCAGGTTTGGAACGGGAAGGAGTTGCATATCCGATCTCATGTTATAGGAAGGGTCTAAGGTCTGGTATAAGCATTGAGATATCACATCTCTGCTATCGGAAGTGTCTCAGGATTGGAATGGGAAGGGGTTGGATATCCGATCTCATGCT
This sequence comes from Ambystoma mexicanum, assembly GCF_040938575.1. Classification (NCBI taxonomy): domain Eukaryota; kingdom Metazoa; phylum Chordata; class Amphibia; order Caudata; family Ambystomatidae; genus Ambystoma; species Ambystoma mexicanum. Next base: position 1,326,860 of record NW_027182471.1, read on the forward strand.
ATCGGAAGGATCTCAGGTTTGGTATTAGAAGCATTGAGATATCACATCTCATGCTATAGGAAGGGTCTAAGGTTTGGAAGGGGAAGGATTTGGGTATCACATCTCATGTTATAGGACCGGTCCCAGGTTTGGTATTAGAAGCATTGAGATATCAAGTCTCATGGTATAGGACGGGTCTCAGAATTGGAATGGGAAGGAGTTGGATATCACATCTCAAGCTATAGGAAGGGTCTCAGGATTGGAATGGGAAGGAGTTTGATATCACATCTCATGCCATGGTATGGGTTTCAGGTTTTGTAGAAGCATTGGGATATCACATCTCATGCTATCAGAAGGGTATCGGGATTGGATTTGTAAGGAGTTGGATATCCCATCTCATGCTATAGGAAGGGTCTAAGGTTGGAATGTGAAGGAGTTGGATATCACATCTCATGTTATAGGAAGGGTCTCAGGATTGGAATGGGAAGGACTTGGATATCACATCTCATTCTATAGGAAGGCTCTCAGGGTTGGAAGGGGAAGGAGTTGGATATCACATTTCATGTAGAGGTAGGATCTCAGTTTTGGTATTAGAGGCATTGAGATATCACATCTCATGCTATCAGAAGGGTCTCAGGATTGGAATGGGAAGGAGTTGGATATCACATCTCATGCCATAGGAAGGGTCTCAGGTTTGGTATAAGCATTGAGATATCACATCTCATGCTATAGGAAGGGTCTCAGGATTGGAATGGGAAGGACTTGGATATCACATCTCATGTTATAGGAAGGGTCTCAGGTTTGGTATTAGAAGCATTGAGATATCACATCTCATGCTATAGGAAGGGTCTCAGGAATGGAATGGGAAGGACTTGGATATCGCATCTCATGATAAAGGAAGGGTCTAAGGTTTGGAAGGGGAAGGATTTGGATATCACATCTCATGTTATTGGACCGGTCTCAGGTTTGGTATTAGAAGCATTGAGATATCAAGTCTCATGGTATAGGACGGGAGTTTGATATCACATCATGCCATGGTATGGGTCTCAGGTTTTGTAGAAGCATTGGGATATCACATCTCATGCTATCGGAAGGGTATCAGGATTGGATTTGGAAGGAGTTGGATATCCCATCTCATGCTATAGGAAGGGTCTCAGGTTGGAATGCGAAAGAGTTGGATATCACATCTCATGTTATAGGAAGGGTCTCAGGATTGGAATGGGAAGGACTTGGATATCACATCTCATGCTGTAGGAATGCTCTCAGGTTTGGAAAGGGAAGGAGTTGGATATCACATTTCATGTTAGAGGTAGGATCTCAGGTTTGGTATTAGAGGCATTGAGATATCACATCTCATGCTATCAGAAGGGTATCAGGATTGGAATGGGAAGGAGTTGGATATCACATCTCATGCTAAAGGGAGGGTCTCAGGTTTGGAAGGGAAAGGATTTGGATATCACATCTCATGTTATAGGAAGGATCTCAGGTTTGGTATTAGAAGCATTGGGATATCACATCTCATGCTATCGGAAGGATCTCAGGTTTGGTATTAGAAGCATTGAGATATCACATCTCATGCTATAGGACGGGTCTCAGGATTGGAATGGGAAGGAGTTGGATATCACATCTCATGCTAAAGGAAGGGTCTCAGTTTTGGTAGAAGCATTGCGATATCACATCTCATGCTATAGGAAGGGTCTGAGGATTGGAATGTGAAGGACTTAGATATCACATCTCATGCTATAGGGAGGGTCTCAGTTTTGATATTAGAAGCATTGAGATATCACATCTCATGCTATCGGAAGGGTCTCAGGGTTGGAATGGGAGGAGCTGGATATCACATCTCATGCTAAAGGAAGGGTCTCAGGTTTGGAAGGGGAAGGATTTGGATATCACATCTCATGCTATAGGAAGGGTTTCAGGTTTGGTAGAAGCATTGAGATATCACATCTCATGCTATAGGAAGAGTCTCAGGTTTGGGAAGGGAAGGATTTGGATTTCACATCTCATGTTATAGGATGGTTCTCATGTTTGGTTTTTGAAGCATTGAGATATCACATCTCATGCTATCGGTAGGGTCTCAGATTTGGCATTAGAAGCATTGAGATATCACATCTCATGCTATAGGATTGGGCTCCAGATTGGAATGTGAAGGATTTGGAAATCACATCTCATGCTAAAGGAAGGGTCTCAGGTTTGGAATGGGAAGGAGTTGGATATGACATCTCTTGTTATAGGGAGGGTCTCAGGATTTGAATTGCAAGGGGTTGGATATCACATCTCATGCCGTAGGAAGGGTCTCAGGTTTGGTATAAGCAATGAGATATCACATCTCTGCTATCGGAAGGGTCTCAGGATTGGATTGGGAAGGAGTTGGATATCACATCTCATGTTATAGGAAGGGTCTCCGGATTGGAATGTGAAGGATTTGGATATCACATCTCATGCTAAAGGAAGGGTCTCAGGTTTGGAATGGGAAGGAGTTGGATATGACATCTCTTGTTATAGGGAGGGTCTCAGGATTTGAATGGCAAGGAGTTGGATATCACATCTCATGCCATAGGAAGGGTCTCAGGTTTGGTATAAGCATTGAGATATCACATCTCTGCTATCGGAAGGGTCTCAGGATTGTATTGGGAAGGAGTTGGATATCACATCTCATGCCATAGGAAGGGTCTCAGGTTTGGTAGAAGCATTGAGATATCACATCTCATGCTATAGGAAGGGTCTCAGGATTGGAATGGGAAGGACTTAAATATCACATATCATGCTATAGGGAGGGTTTCAGTTTTGATATTAGAAGCATTGAGATATCACATCTCATGCTAAAGGAAGGGTCTCAGGTTTGGAACGAAAAGGAGTTGGAAATCCGATCTCATGTTATAGGAAGGGTCTCAGGTTTGGTATAAGCATTGAGATATCACATCTCTGCTATCGGAAGTGTCTCAGGATTGGAATGGGAAGGAATTGGATATCCCATCTCATGTTATAGGACGGGTCTCAGGATTGTTATTAGAATCATTGAGATATCATATTGCATGCTGTAGGAAGGGTCTAAGGATTGGAATGGGAAGGACTTGGATATCACATCTCATGCTATAGGAAGGGTCTCAGGTTTGGTATAAGCATTGAGATATCAAATCTCATGCTATAGGAAGGGTCTCAGGATTGGAATGGAAGGAGTTGGATATCACATCTCATGTTATAGGAAGGATCTCAGGTTTGGTATTAGAAGCATTGAAATATCACATCTCTACTATAGGAAGGGTCTCAGGATTGGAATGGGAAGGAGTTGGATATCACATCTCATACTATAGGAAGGGTCTCAGGTTTGGTATAAGCATTGAGATATCACATCTCATGCTATAGGAAGGGTCTCAGGATTGGAATGGGAAGGAGTTGTATATGACATCTCATGCCGTAGGAAGGGTCTCAGGTTTGGTATAAGCATTGAGATATCACATCTCTGCTATCGGAAGGGTCTCAGGATTGGAATGGGAAGGAGTTGGATATCCCATCTCATGTTATAGGAAGAGTCTCAGGTTTGGTATTAGAAGCATTGAGATATCACATCTCATGCTATAGGAAGTGTCTCAGGATTGGAATGGGAAGGACTTGGATATCACATCTCATGCTATAGGGAGGGTCTCAAGTTTGATATTAGAAGCATTGAGATATCACATCTCATGCTATAGGAAGGGTCTCAGGATTGGAATGGGAAGGAGTTGTATATGACATCTCATGCCGTAGGAAGGGTCTCAGGTTTGGTATAAGCATTGAGATATCACATCTCTGCTATCGGAAGGGTCTCAGGATTGGAATGGGAAGGAGTTGGATATCCCATCTCATGTTATAGGAAGAGTCTCAGGTTTGGTATTAGAAGCATTGAGATATCACATCTCATGCTATAGGAAGTGTCTCAGGATTGGAATGGGAAGGACTTGGATATCACATCTCATGCTATAGGGAGGGTCTCAAGTTTGATATTAGAAGCATTGAGATATCACATCTCATGCTATAGGAAGGGTCTCAGGATTGGAATGGGAAGGAGTTGTATATGACATCTCATGCCGTAGGAAGGGTCTCAGGTTTGGTATAAGCATTGAGATATCACATCTCTGCTATCGGAAGGGTCTCAGGATTGGAATGGGAAGGAGTTGGATATCCCATCTCATGTTATAGGAAGAGTCTCAGGTTTGGTATTAGAGGCATTGAGATATCACATCTCATGCTGTAGGAAGTGTCTCAGGATTGGAATGGGAAGGACTTGGATATCACATCTCATGCTATAGGGAGGCTCTCAAGTTTGATATTAGAAGCATTGAGATATCACATCTCATGCTATAGGAAGGGTCTCAGGATTGGAATGGGAAGGAGTTGGATATCACATCTCATGCTATAGGAAGGGTCTCAGGTTTGGTATAAGCATTGAGATATCACATCTCTGCTATCGGAAGGGTCTCAGGATTGGAATGGGAAGGAGTTGGATATCCCATCTCATGTTATAGGAAGAGTCTCAGGTTTGGTATTAGAAGCATTGAGATATCACATCTCATGCTATAGGAAGTGTCTCAGGATTGAAATGGGAAGGACTTGGATATCACATCTCATGCTATAGGGAGGGTCTCAAGTTTGATATTAGAAGCATTGAGATATCACATCTCATGCTATAGGAAGGGTCTCAGGATTGGAATGGGAAGGAGTTGTATATGACATCTCATGCCGTAGGAAGGGTCTCAGGTTTGGTATAAGCATTGAGATATCACATCTCTTCTATCGGAAGGGTCTCAGGATGGGAATGGGAAGGAGTTGGATATCCCATCTCATGTTATAGGAAGAGTCTCAGGTTTGGTATTAGAGGCATTGAGATATCACATCTCATGCTGTAGGAAGTGTCTCAGGATTGGAATGGGAAGGACTTGGATATCACATCTCATGCTATAGGGAGGCTCTCAAGTTTGATATTAGAAGCATTGAGATATCACATCTCATGCTATAGGAAGGGTCTCAGGATTGGAATGGGAAGGAGTTGGATATCACATCTCATGCTATAGGAAGGGTCTCAGGTTTGGTATAAGCAGTGAGATATCACATCTCATGCTATAGGCAGTGTCTCAGTATTGGAATGGGAAGGAGTTGGATATCACATCTCATGTTATAGGAAGGATCTCAGGTTTGGTATAAACATTGAGATATCACATCTCTGCTATCGGAAGGGTCTCATGATTGGAATGTAAGGAGTTGGATATTCCCATCTCATGTTATAGGAAGGGTCTGAGGTTTGGTATTAGAAGCATTGAGATATCACATCTCATGCTATAGGAAGGGTCTCAGGATTGGAATGGGAAGGACTTGGATATCACATCTCATGCTATAGGGAGGGTCTCAAGTTTGATATTAGAAGCATTGAGATATCACATCTCATGATATCGGAAGGGTCTCAGGATTGGAATGGGAAGGAGTTGGATATCACATCTCATGATAAAGGAAGGGTCTAAGGTTTGGAAGGGGAAGGATTTGGATATCACATCTCATGTTATAGGACGGGTCTCAGGTTTGGTATTAGAAGCATTGTGATAGCAAGTCTCATGGTATAGGAAGGGTCTCAGAATTGGAATGGGAAGGAGTTTGATATCACATCTCATGCCATAGTATGGGTCTCAGGTTTGGTAGAAGCATTGGGATATCACATCTCATGCTATCGGAATGGTATCAGGATTGGATTTGGAAGGAGTTTGATATCCCATCTCATGCTATAGGAAGGGTCTCAGGTTGGAATGGGAAGGAGTTGGATATCACATCTCATGTTATAGGAAGGGTCTCAGGATTGGAATGGGAAGGACTTGGATATCACATCTCATGCTATAGGAAGGCTCTCAGGTTTGGAAGGGGAGAGAGTTGGATATCACATTTCATGTTAGAGGTAGGATCTCAGGTTTGGTATTAGAGGCATTGAGATATCACATCTCATGCTATCAGAAGGGTCTCAGGATTGGAATGGGAAGGACTTAGATATCACATATCATGCTATAGGGAGGGTCTCAGTTTTGATATTAGAAGCATTGAGATATCACATCTCATGCTATCGGAAGTGTCTCAGGATTGGAATGGGAAGGAGCTGGATATCACATCTCATGCTAAAGGAAGAGTCTCAGGTTTGGAACGGGAAGGAGTTGGATATCACATCTCATGTTATAGGAAGGGTCTCAGGTTTGGTATAAGCATTGAGATATCACATCTCTGCTATCGGAAGTGTCTCAGGATTGGAATGGGAAGGAGTTGGATATCCCATCTCATGTTATAGGACGGGTCTCAGGTTTGTTATTAGAATCATTGAGATATCATATTGCATGCTGTAGGAAGGATCTAAGGATTGGAATGGGAAGGACTTGGATATCACATCTCATGCTATAGATAGGCTCTCAGGTTTGGAAAGGGAAGGAGTTGGATATCACATTTCATGTTAGAGGAAGGATCTCAGGTTTGGTATTAGAGGCATTGAGATATCACATCTCATGCTATCGGAAGGATCTCAGGTTTGGTATTAGAAGCATTGAGATATCACATCTCATGCTATCAGAAGGGTCTCAGAATTGGAAGGGGAAGGATTTGGATATCACATCTCATGTTATAGGAAGGATCTCAGGTTTGGTATTAGAAGCATTGAGATATCACATCTCATGCTATCGGAAGGATCTCAGGTTTGGTATTAGAAGCATTGAGATATCACATCTCATGCTATCAGAAGGGTCTCAGGATTGGAATGGGAAGGACTTGGATATCGCATCTCATGATAAAGGAAGGGTCTAAGGTTTGGAAGGGGAAGGATTTGGATATCACATCTCATGTTATTGGACCGGTCTCAGGTTTGGTATTAGAAGCATTGAGATATCAAGTCTCATGGTATAGGACGGGAGTTTGATATCACATCATGCCATGGTATGGGTCTCAGGTTTTGTAGAAGCATTGGGATATCACATCTCATGCTATCGGAAGGGTATCAGGATTGGATTTGGAAGGAGTTGGATATCCCATCTCATGCTATAGGAAGGGTCTCAGGTTGGAATGCGAAAGAGTTGGATATCACATCTCATGTTATAGGAAGGGTCTCAGGATTGGAATGGGAAGGACTTGGATATCACATCTCATGCTGTAGGAATGCTCTCAGGTTTGGAAAGGGAAGGAGTTGGATATCACATTTCATGTTAGAGGTAGGATCTCAGGTTTGGTATTAGAGGCATTGAGATATCACATCTCATGCTATCAGAAGGGTATCAGGATTGGAATGGGAAGGAGTTGGATATCACATCTCATGCTAAAGGGAGGGTCTCAGGTTTGGAAGGGAAAGGATTTGGATATCACATCTCATGTTATAGGAAGGATCTCAGGTTTGGTATTAGAAGCATTGAGATATCACTTCTCATGCTATCGGAAGGATCTCAGGTTTGGTATTAGAAGCATTGAGATATCACATCTCATGCGGTGTCCAGTCAACTCGTCGAAAAAAAACTGGTCGACTGCAATTTGGTCGACGCAATTTGGTCGAAAACCATTTCGTCGAAAAAATTTTTTTATTTATATATTTATTTTTGGGTTTTCGTTTTGTTAAAAAAATGGGTTTTTAGAGAAAAAAAGGGGGTTGGGGGGGGGACCCCCCCAAAAAAAAAAAAAAAGGGTTAAAATAGAAAAAAAAAAAAAATTCGACGAAATGGTTTTCGACCAATTTGATTCGACCATTTGTCTGGTCGACCAATTTTTTTCGACGAATTCACTGGCAACCATCTCATGCTATAGGACGGGTCTCAGGATTGGAATGGGAAGGAGTTGGATATCACATCTCATGCTAAAGGAAGGGTCTCAGTTTTGGTAGAAGCATTGCAATATCACATCTCATGCTATAGGAAGGGTCTGAGGATTGGAATGGGAAGGACTTAGATATCACATCTCATGCTATAGGGAGGGTCTCAGTTTTGATATTAGAAGCATTGAGATATCACATCTCATGCTATCGGAAGGGTCTCAGGGTTGGAATGGGAGGAGCTGGATATCACATCTCATGCTAAAGGAAGGGTCTCAGGTTTGGAATGGGAAGGAGTTGGATATGACATCTCTTGTTATAGGGAGGGTCTCAGGATTTGAATGGCAAGGAGTTGGATATCACATCTCATGCCATAGGAAGGGTCTCAGGTTTGGTATAAGCATTGAGATATCACATCTCTGCTATCGGAAGGGTCTCAGGATTGTATTGGGAAGGAGTTGGATATCACATCTCATGCCATAGGAAGGGTCTCAGGTTTGGTAGAAGCATTGAGATATCACATCTCATGCTATAGGAAGGGTCTCAGGATTGGAATGGGAAGGACTTAGATATCACATATCATGCTATAGGGAGGGTTTCAGTTTTGATATTAGAAGCATTGAGATATCACATCTCATGCTATCGGAAGTGTCTCAGGATTGGAATGCGAAGGAGCTGGATATCACATCTCATGCTAAAGGAAGGGTCTCAGGTTTGGAACGAAAAGGAGTTGGAAATCCGATCTCATGTTATAGGAAGGGTCTCAGGTTTGGTATAAGCATTGAGATATCACATCTCTGCTATCGGAAGTGTCTCAGGATTGGAATGGGAAGGAATTGGATATCCCATCTCATGTTATAGGACGGGTCTCAGGATTGTTATTAGAATCATTGAGATATCATATTGCATGCTGTAGGAAGGGTCTAAGGATTGGAATGGGAAGGACTTGGATATCACATCTCATGCTATAGGAAGGGTCTCAGGTTTGGTATAAGCATTGAGATATCAAATCTCATGCTATAGGAAGGGTCTCAGGATTGGAATGGAAGGAGTTGGATATCACATCTCATGTTATAGGAAGGATCTCAGGTTTGGTATTAGAAGCATTGAGACATCACATCTCATGCTATAGGAAGGGTATCAGGATTGGAATGGGAAGGAGTTGGATATCACATCTCATACTATAGGAAGGGTCTCAGGTTTGGTATAAGCATTGAGATATCACATCTCATGCTATAGGAAGGGTCTCAGGATTGGAATGGGAAGGAGTTGTATATGACATCTCATGCCGTAGGAAGGGTCTCAGGTTTGGTATAAGCATTGAGATATCACATCTCTGCTATCGGAAGGGTCTCAGGATTGGAATGGGAAGGAGTTGGATATCCCATCTCATGTTATAGGAAGAGTCTCAGGTTTGGTATTAGAAGCATTGAGATATCACATCTCATGCTATAGGAAGTGTCTCAGGATTGGAATGGGAAGGACTTGGATATCACATCTCATGCTATAGGGAGGGTCTCAAGTTTGATATTAGAAGCATTGAGATATCACATCTCATGCTATAGGAAGGGTCTCAGGATTGGAATGGGAAGGAGTTGTATATGACATCTCATGCCGTAGGAAGGGTCTCAGGTTTGGTATAAGCATTGAGATATCACATCTCTGCTATCGGAAGGGTCTCAGGATTGGAATGGGAAGGAGTTGGATATCCCATCTCATGTTATAGGAAGAGTCTCAGGTTTGGTATTAGAAGCATTGAGATATCACATCTCATGCTATAGGAAGTGTCTCAGGATTGGAATGGGAAGGACTTGGATATCACATCTCATGCTATAGGGAGGGTCTCAAGTTTGATATTAGAAGCATTGAGATATCACATCTCATGCTATAGGAAGGGTCTCAGGATTGGAATGGGAAGGAGTTGTATATGACATCTCATGCCGTAGGAAGGGTCTCAGGTTTGGTATAAGCATTGAGATATCACATCTCTGCTATCGGAAGGGTCTCAGGATTGGAATGGGAAGGAGTTGGATATCCCATCTCATGTTATAGGAAGAGTCTCAGGTTTGGTATTAGAGGCATTGAGATATCACATCTCATGCTGTAGGAAGTGTCTCAGGATTGGAATGGGACGGACTTGGATATCACATCTCATGCTATAGGGAGGCTCTCAAGTTTGATATTAGAAGCATTGAGATATCACATCTCATGCTATAGGAAGGGTCTCAGGATTGGAATGGGAAGGAGTTGGATATCACATCTCATGCTATAGGAAGGGTCTCAGGTTTGGTATAAGCATTGAGATATCACATCTCTGCTATCGGAAGGGTCTCAGGATTGGAATGGGAAGGAGTTGGATATCCCATCTCATGTTATAGGAAGAGTCTCAGGTTTGGTATTAGAAGCATTGAGATATCACATCTCATGCTATAGGAAGTGTCTCAGGATTGAAATGGGAAGGACTTGGATATCACATCTCATGCTATAGGGAGGGTCTCAAGTTTGATATTAGAAGCATTGAGATATCACATCTCATGCTATAGGAAGGGTCTCAGGATTGGAATGGGAAGGAGTTGTGTATGACATCTCATGCCGTAGGAAGGGTCTCAGGTTTGGTATAAGCATTGAGATATCACATCTCTGCTATCGGAAGGGTCTCAGGATTGGAATGGGAAGGAGTTGGATATCCCATCTCATGTTATAGGAAGAGTCTCAGGTTTGGTATTAGAGGCATTGAGATATCACATCTCATGCTGTAGGAAGTGTCTCAGGATTGGAATGGGAAGGACTTGGATATCACATCTCATGCTATAGGGAGGCTCTCAAGTTTGATATTAGAAGCATTGAGATATCACATCTCATGCTATAGGAAGGGTCTCAGGATTGGAATGGGAAGGAGTTGGATATCACATCTCATGCTATAGGAAGGGTCTCAGGTTTGGTATAAGCAGTGAGATATCACATCTCATGCTATAGGCAGTGTCTCAGTATTGGAATGGGAAGGAGTTGGATATCACATCTCATGTTATAGGAAGGATCTCAGGTTTGGTATAAACATTGAGATATCACATCTCTGCTATCGGAAGGGTCTCAGGATTGGAATGTAAGGAGTTGGATATTCCCATCTCATGTTATAGGAAGGGTCTCAGGTTTGGTATTAGAAGCATTGAGATATCACATCTCATGCTATAGGAAGGGTCTCAGGATTGGAATGGGAAGGACTTGGATATCACATCTCATGCTATAGGGAGGGTCTCAAGTTTGATATTAGAAGCATTGAGATATCACATCTCATGATATCGGAAGGGTCTCAGGATTGGAATGGGAAGGAGTTGGATATCACATCTCATGATAAAGGAAGGGTCTAAGGTTTGGAAGGGGAAGGATTTGGATATCACATCTCATGTTATAGGACGGGTCTCAGGTTTGGTATTAGAAGCATTGTGATAGCAAGTCTCATGGTATAGGAAGGGTCTCAGAATTGGAATGGGAAGGAGTTTGATATCACATCTCATGCCATAGTATGGGTCTCAGGTTTGGTAGAAGCATTGGGATATCACATCTCATGCTATCGGAATGGTATCAGGATTGGATTTGGAAGGAGTTTGATATCCCATCTCATGCTATAGGAAGGGTCTCAGGTTGGAATGGGAAGGAGTTGGATATCACATCTCATGTTATAGGAAGGGTCTCAGGATTGGAATGGGAAGGACTTGGATATCACATCTCATGCTATAGGAAGGCTCTCAGGTTTGGAAGGGGAGAGAGTTGGATATCACATTTCATGTTAGAGGTAGGATCTCAGGTTTGGTATTAGAGGCATTGAGATATCACATCTCATGCTATCAGAAGGGTCTCAGGATTGGAATGGGAAGGACTTAGATATCACATATCATGCTATAGGGAGGGTCTCAGTTTTGATATTAGAAGCATTGAGATATCACATCTCATGCTATCGGAAGTGTCTCAGGATTGGAATGGGAAGGAGCTGGATATCACATCTCATGCTAAAGGAAGAGTCTCAGGTTTGGAACGGGAAGGAGTTGGATATCACATCTCATGTTATAGGAAGGGTCTCAGGTTTGGTATAAGCATTGAGATATCACATCTCTGCTATCGGAAGTGTCTCAGGATTGGAATGGGAAGGAGTTGGATATCCCATCTCATGTTATAGGAAGAGTCTCAGGTTTGGTATTAGAGGCATTGAGATATCACATCTCATGCTGTAGGAAGTGTCTCAGGATTGGAATGGGAAGGACTTGGATATCACATCTCATGCTATAGGGAGGCTCTCAAGTTTGATATTAGAAGCATTGAGATATCACATCTCATGCTATAGGAAGGGTCTCAGGATTGGAATGGGAAGGAGTTGGATATCACATCTCATGCTATAGGAAGGGTCTCAGGTTTGGTATAAGCAGTGAGATATCACATCTCATGCTATAGGCAGTGTCTCAGTATTGGAATGGGAAGGAGTTGGATATCACATCTCATGTTATAGGAAGGATCTCAGGTTTGGTATAAACATTGAGATATCACATCTCTGCTATCGGAAGGGTCTCAGGATTGGAATGTAAGGAGTTGGATATTCCCATCTCATGTTATAGGAAGGGTCTCAGGTTTGGTATTAGAAGCATTGAGATATCACATCTCATGCTATAGGAAGGGTCTCAGGATTGGAATGGGAAGGACTTGGATATCACATCTCATGCTATAGGGAGGGTCTCAAGTTTGATATTAGAAGCATTGAGATATCACATCTCATGATATCGGAAGGGTCTCAGGATTGGAATGGGAAGGAGTTGGATATCACATCTCATGATAAAGGAAGGGTCTAAGGTTTGGAAGGGGAAGGATTTGGATATCACATCTCATGTTATAGGACGGGTCTCAGGTTTGGTATTAGAAGCATTGTGATAGCAAGTCTCATGGTATAGGAAGGGTCTCAGAATTGGAATGGGAAGGAGTTTGATATCACATCTCATGCCATAGTATGGGTCTCAGGTTTGGTAGAAGCATTGGGATATCACATCTCATGCTATCGGAATGGTATCAGGATTGGATTTGGAAGGAGTTTGATATCCCATCTCATGCTATAGGAAGGGTCTCAGGTTGGAATGGGAAGGAGTTGGATATCACATCTCATGTTATAGGAAGGGTCTCAGGATTGGAATGGGAAGGACTTGGATATCACATCTCATGCTATAGGAAGGCTCTCAGGTTTGGAAGGGGAGAGAGTTGGATATCACATTTCATGTTAGAGGTAGGATCTCAGGTTTGGTATTAGAGGCATTGAGATATCACATCTCATGCTATCAGAAGGGTCTCAGGATTGGAATGGGAAGGACTTAGATATCACATATCATGCTATAGGGAGGGTCTCAGTTTTGATATTAGAAGCATTGAGATATCACATCTCATGCTATCGGAAGTGTCTCAGGATTGGAATGGGAAGGAGCTGGATATCACATCTCATGCTAAAGGAAGAGTCTCAGGTTTGGAACGGGAAGGAGTTGGATATCACATCTCATGTTATAGGAAGGGTCTCAGGTTTGGTATAAGCATTGAGATATCACATCTCTGCTATCGGAAGTGTCTCAGGATTGGAATGGGAAGGAGTTGGATATCCCATCTCATGTTATAGGACGGGTCTCAGGTTTGTTATTAGAATCATTGAGATATCATATTGCATGCTGTAGGAAGGGTCTAAGGATTGGAATGGGAAGGACTTGGATATCACATCTCATGCTATAGATAGGCTCTCAGGTTTGGAAAGGGAAGGAGTTGGATATCACATTTCATGTTAGAGGAAGGATCTCAGGTTTGGTATTAGAGGCATTGAGATATCACATCTCATGCTATAGGAAGGGTCTCAGGTTGGAATGGGAAGGAGTTGGATATCACATCTCATGTTAAAGGGAGGGTCTCAGAATTGGAAGGGGAAGGATTTGGATATCACATCTCATGTTATAGGAAGGATCTCAGGTTTGGTATTAGAAGCATTGAGATATCACATCTCATGCTATCGGAAGGATCTCAGGTTTGGTATTAGAAGCATTGAGATATCACATCTCATGCTATCAGAAGGGTCTCAGGATTGGAATGGGAAGGAGTTGGATATCACATCTCATGCTAAAATGGAGGGTCTCAGGTTTGGAAGGGGAAGGATTTGGATATCACATCTCATGTTATCGGAAGGATCTCAGGTTTGGTATTAGAAGTATTGAGATATCACATCTCATGCTATAGGAAGGGTCTCAGGATTAGAATGGGAAGGAGTTGGATATCACATCTCATGCTAAAGGAAGGGTCTCAGGTTTGGTAGAAGCATTGAGATATCACATCTCATGCTATCGGAAGTGTCTCAGGATTGGAATGGGAAGGAGCTGGATATCACATCTCATGCTAAAGGAAGGGTCTCAGGTTTGGAACGGGAAGGAGTTGGATATCCGATCTCATGTTATAGGAAGGGTCTAAGGTCTGGTATAAGCATTGAAATATCACATCTCTGCTATCGGAAGTGTCTCAGGATTGGAATGGGAAGGAGTTGGATATCCCATCTCATGTTATAGGAAGGGTCTCAGGTTTGGTATAAGCATTGAGATATCACATCTCATGCTATAGGAAGGGTCTCAGGATTGGAATGGGAAGTAGTTGGATATCACATCTCATGCTATAGGAAGGGTCTCAGGTTTGGTATAAGCATTGAGATATCACATCTCATGCTATAGGAAGGGTCTCAGGATTGGAATGGGAAGGAGTTGTATATGACATCTCATGCCGTAGGAAGGGTCTCAGGTTTGGTATAAGCATTGAGATATCACATCTCATGCTATAGGAAGGGTCTCAGGATTGGAATGGGAAGGAGTTGGATATCACATCTCATGCTATAGGAAGGGTCTCAGGTTTGGTATAAGCATTGAGATATCACATCTCATGCTATAGGAAGGGTCTCAGGATTGGAATGGGAAGGAGTTGTATATGACATCTCATGCCGTAGGAAGGGTCTCAGGTTTGGTATAAGCATTGAGATATCACATCTCTGCTATCGCAAGGGTCTCTGGATTTGAATGGGAAGGAGTTGGATATCACATCTCATGCTATAGGGAGGCTCTCAAGTTTGATATTAGAAGCATTGCGATATCACATCTCATGCTATAGGAAGGGTCTCAGGATTGGAATGGGAAGGAGTTGGATATCACATCTCATGCTATAGGAAGGGTGTCAGGTTTGGTATAAGCAGTGAGATATCACATCGCATGCTGTAGGAAGGGTCTCAGGTTTGGTATTAGAAGCATTGAGATATCACATCTCATGCTATAGGAAGGATCTCAGGTTTGGTATTAGAAGTATTGAGATATCACATCTCATGCTATAGGAAGGGTCTCAGGATTGGAATGGGAAGGAGTTGGATATCACATATCATGCTAAAGGAAGGGTCTCAGGTTTGGTAGAAGCATTGAGATATCACATCTCATGCTATAGGAAGGGTCTCAGGATTGGAATGGGAAGGACTTAGATATCACATATCATGCTATAGGGAGGGTCTCAGTTTTGATATTAGAAGCATTGAGATATCACATCTCATGCTATCGGAAGTGTCTCAGGATTGGAATGGGAAGGAGCTGGATATCACATCTCATGCTAAAGGAAGAGTCTCAGGTTTGGAACGGGAAGGAGTTGGATATCACATCTTATGTTATAGGAAGGGTCTCAGGTTTGGTATAAGCATTGAGATATCACATCTCTGCTATCGGAAGTGTCTCAGGATTGGAAATGGAAGGAGTTGGATATCCCATCTCATGTTATAGAACGGGTCTCAGGTTTGTTATTAGAATCATTGAGATATCATATTGCATGCTGTAGGAAGGGTCTAAGGATTGGAATGGGAAGGACTTGGATATCACATCTCATGCTATAGATAGGCTCTCAGGTTTGGAAAGGGAAGGAGTTGGATATCACATTTCATGTTAGAGGAAGGATCTCAGGTTTGGTATTAGAGGCATTGAGATATCACATCTCATGCTATAGGAAGGGTCTCAGGTTGGAATGGGAAGGAGTTGGATATCACATCTCATGTTAAAGGGAGGGTCTCAGAATTGGAAGGGGAAGGATTTGGATATCACATCTCATGTTATAGGAAGGATCTCAGGTTTGGTATTAGAAGCATTGAGATATCACATCTCATGCTATCGGAAGGATCTCAGGTTTGGTATTAGAAGCATTGAGATATCACATCTCATGCTATCAGAAGGGTCTCAGGATTGGAATGGGAAGGAGATGGATATCACATCTCATGCTAAAGGGAGGGTCTCAGGTTTGGAAGGGGAAGGATTTGGATATCACATCTCATGTTATCGGAAGGATCTCAGGTTTGGTATTAGAAGTATTGAGATATCACATCTCATGCTATAGGAAGGGTCTCAGGATTGGAATGGGAAGGAGTTGGATATCACATCTCATGCTAAAGGAAGGGTCTCAGGTTTGGTAGAAGCATTGAGATATCACATCTCATGCTATAGGAAGTGTCTCAGGATTGGAATGGGAAGGAGCTGGATATCACATCTCATGCTAAATGAAGGGTCTCAGGTTTGGAACGGGAAGGAGTTGGATATCCGATCTCATGTTATAGGAAGGGTCTAAGGTCTGGTATAAGCATTGAGATATCACATCTCTGCTATCGGAAGTGTCTCAGGATTGGAATGGGAAGGGGTTGGATATCCGATCTCATGCTATCGGAAGGATCTCAGGTTTGGTATTAGAAGCATTGAGATATCACATCTCATGCTATAGGAAGGGTCTCAGGATTGGAATGGGAAGGACTTAGATATCACATATCATGCTATAGGGAGGGTTTCCGTTTTGATATTAGAAGCATTGAGATATCACATCTCATGCTATCGGAAGTGTCTCAGGATTGGAATGGGAAGGAGCTGGATATCACATCTCATGCTAAAGGAAGGGTCTCAGGTTTGGAACGGGAAGGAGTTGGATATCCGATCTCATGTTATAGGAAGGGTCTAAGGTCTGGTATAAGCATTGAGATATCACATCTCTGCTATGGGAAGTGTCTCAGGATTGGAATGGGAAGGAGTTGGATAACCCTTCCTTTAGCATGAGATGTGATATCCAGCTCCTCCCATTCCAATCCCGAGACCCTTCCGATAGCATGAGATGTGATATCTCAATGCTTCTAATATCAAAACTGAGACCCTCCCTATAGCATGAGATGTGATATCTAAGTCCTTCCCATTCCAATCCTGAGACCCTTCCGATAGCAGAGATGTGATATCTCAATGTTTATACCAAACCTGAGACCCTTCCTATGGCATGAGATGTGATATCCAACTCCTTGCCATTCAAATCCTGAGACCCTCCCTATAACCAGAGATGTCATATCCAACTCCTTCCCATTCCAAACCTGAGACCCTTCCTTTAGCATGAGATGTGATATCCAAATCCTTCACATTCCAATCCGGAGACCAATCCTATAGCATGAGATGTGATATCTCAATGCTTCTAATACCAAACCTGAGACCCTTCCGATAGCATGAGATGTAATATCTCAATGCTTCAAAAACCAAACATGAGAACCATCCTATAACAAGAGATGTGAAATCCAAATCCTTCCCTTCCCAAACCTGAGACTCTTCCTATAGCATGAGATGTGATATCTCAATGCTTCTAATATCAAACTTGAGACCCTCCCTATAGCATGAGATGTGATATCCAAGTCCTTCCCATTCCAATCCTGAGACACTTCCTATAGCATGAGATGTGATATCTCAATGCTTCTAATACCAAACCTGAGACTCTTCCTATAACATGAGATGGGATATCCAACTCCTTCCCATTCCAATCCTGAGACTCTTCTGATAGCAGAGATGTGATATCTCAATGCTTATACCAAACCTGAGACCCTTCCTACGGCATGAGATGTCATATACAACTCCTTCCCATTCCAATCCTGAGACCCTTCCTATAGCATGAGATGTGATATCTCAATGCTTATACCAAACCTGAGACCCTTCCTATAGCATGAGATGTGATATCCAACTCCTTCCCATTCCAATCCTGAGACCCTTCCTATAGCATGAGATGTGATGTCTCAAAGCTTCTAATACCAAACCTGAGATCCTTCCTATAACATGAGATGTGATATCCAACTCCTTCAATTCCAATCCTGAGACCCTTCCTATAGCATGAGATTTGATATCTCAATGCTTATACCAAACCTGAGACTCTTCCTATAGCATGAGATGTGATATCCAAGTCTTTCCCATTCCAATCCTTAGACCCTTCCTACAGCATGCAATATGATATCTCAATGATTCTAATAACAATCCTGAGACCCGTCCTATAACATGAGATGGGATATCCAATTCCTTCCCATTCCAATCCTGAGACACTTCCGATAGCAGAGATGTGATATCTCAATGCTTATACCAAACCTGAGACCCTTCCTATAACATGAGATCGGATATCCAACTCCTTCCCGTTCCAAACCTGAGACCCTTCCTTTAGCATGAGATGTAATATCCAGCTCCTTCCCATTCCAATCCTGAGACACTTTCGATAGCATGAGATGTGATATCTCAATGCTTCTAATATCAAAACTGAAACCCTCCCTATAGCATGATATGTGATATCTAAGTCCTTCCCATTCCAATCCTGAGACCCTTCCTATAGCATGAGATGTGATATCTCAATGCTTCTACCAAACCTGAGACCCTTCCTTTAGCATGAGATGTGATATCCAACTCCTTCCCATTCCAACCTGAGACCCTTCCTATAGCATGAGAAGGGATATCCAACTCCTTCCCAATCCAATCCTGAGACCCTTCCGATAGCAGAGATGTGATATCTCAATGCTTATACCAAACCTGAGACCCTTCCTATGGCATGAGATGTGATATCCAACTCCTTGCCATTCAAATCCTGAGACCCTCCCTATAACAAGAGATGTCATATCCAACTCCTTCCCATTCCAAACCTGAGACCCTTCCTTTAGCATGAGATGTGATATCCAAATCCTTCACATTCCAATCCGGAGACCCTTCCTATAACATGAGATGTGATATCCAACTCCTTCCCAATCCAATCCTGAGACCCTTCCGATAGCAGAGATGTGATATCTCAATGCTTATACCAAACCTGAGACCCTTCCTATGGCATGAGATGTGATATCCAACTCCTTGCCATTCAAATCCTGAGACCCTCCCTATAACAAGAGATGTCATATCCAACTCCTTCCCATTCCAAACCTGAGACCCTTCCTTTAGCATGAGATGTGATATCCAAATCCTTCACATTCCAATCCAGAGACCAATCCTATAGCATGAGATGTGATATCTCAATGCTTCTAATACCAAACCTGAGACCCTTCCGATAGCATGAGATGTGATATCTCAATGCTTCAAAAACCAAACATGAGAACCATCCTATAACATGAGATGTGAAATCCAAATCCTTCCCTTCCCAAACCTGAGACTCTTCCTATAGCATGAGATGTGATATCTCAATGCTTCTACCAAACCTGAAACCCTTACTATAGCATGAGATGTGATATCCAACTCCTTCCCATTCCAATCCTGAGACACTTCCTATAGCATGAGATGTGATATCACAATGCTTCTAATACCAAACCTGAAACCCATCCTATAACATGAGATGTGATATCCAAATCCTTCCCCTTCCAAACCTGAGACCCTTCCTTTAGCATGAGATGTGATATCCAGCTCCTCCCATTCCAATCCTGAGACCCTTCCGATAGCATGAGATGTGATATCTCAATGCTTCTAATACCAAACCTGAGACCCTTCCGATAGCATGAGATGTAATATCTCAATGCTTCAAAAACCAAACATGAGAACCATCCTATAACAAGAGATGTGAAATCCAAATCCTTCCCTTCCCAAACCTGAGACTCTTCCTATAGCATGAGATGTGATATCTCAATGCTTCTAATATCAAACTTGAGACCCTCCCTATAGCATGAGATGTGATATCCAAGTCCTTCCCATTCCAATCCTGAGACACTTCCTATAGCATGAGATGTGATATCTCAATGCTTCTAATACCAAACCTGAGACTCTTCCTATAACATGAGATGGGATATCCAACTCCTTCCCATTCCAATCCTGAGACTCTTCTGATAGCAGAGATGTGATATCTCAATGCTTATACCAAACCTGAGACCCTTCCTACGGCATGAGATGTCATATACAACTCCTTCCCATTCCAATCCTGAGACCCTTCCTATAGCATGTGATGTGATATCTCAATGCTTATACCAAACCTGAGACCCTTCCTATAGCATGAGATGTGATATCCAACTCCTTCCCATTCCAATCCTGAGACCCTTCCTATAGCATGAGATGTGATGTCTCAAAGCTTCTAATACCAAACCTGAGATCCTTCCTATAACATGAGATGTGATATCCAACTCCTTCAATTCCAATCCTGAGACCCTTCCTATAGCATGAGATTTGATATCTCAATGCTTATACCAAACCTGAGACTCTTCCTATAGCATGAGATGTGATATCCAAGTCTTTCCCATTCCAATCCTTAGACCCTTCCTACAGCATGCAATATGATATCTCAATGATTCTAATAACAATCCTGAGACCCGTCCTATAACATGAGATGGGATATCCAATTCCTTCCCATTCCAATCCTGAGACACTTCCGATAGCAGAGATGTGATATCTCAATGCTTATACCAAACCTGAGACCCTTCCTATAACATGAGATCGGATATCCAACTCCTTCCCGTTCCAAACCTGAGACCCTTCCTTTAGCATGAGATGTAATATCCAGCTCCTTCCCATTCCAATCCTGAGACACTTTCGATAGCATGAGATGTGATATCTCAATGCTTCTAATATCAAAACTGAAACCCTCCCTATAGCATGATATGTGATATCTAAGTCCTTCCCATTCCAATCCTGAGACCCTTCCTATAGCATGAGATGTGATATCTCAATGCTTCTACCAAACCTGAGACCCTTCCTTTAGCATGAGATGTGATATCCAACTCCTTCCCATTCCAACCTGAGACCCTTCCTATAGCATGAGAAGGGATATCCAACTCCTTCCCAATCCAATCCTGAGACCCTTCCGATAGCAGAGATGTGATATCTCAATGCTTATACCAAACCTGAGACCCTTCCTATGGCATGAGATGTGATATCCAACTCCTTGCCATTCAAATCCTGAGACCCTCCCTATAACAAGAGATGTCATATCCAACTCCTTCCCATTCCAAACCTGAGACCCTTCCTTTAGCATGAGATGTGATATCCAAATCCTTCACATTCCAATCCGGAGACCCTTCCTATAACATGAGATGTGATATCCAACTCCTTCCCAATCCAATCCTGAGACCCTTCCGATAGCAGAGATGTGATATCTCAATGCTTATACCAAACCTGAGACCCTTCCTATGGCATGAGATGTGATATCCAACTCCTTGCCATTCAAATCCTGAGACCCTCCCTATAACAAGAGATGTCATATCCAACTCCTTCCCATTCCAAACCTGAGACCCTTCCTTTAGCATGAGATGTGATATCCAAATCCTTCACATTCCAATCCAGAGACCAATCCTATAGCATGAGATGTGATATCTCAATGCTTCTAATACCAAACCTGAGACCCTTCCGATAGCATGAGATGTGATATCTCAATGCTTCAAAAACCAAACATGAGAACCATCCTATAACATGAGATGTGAAATCCAAATCCTTCCCTTCCCAAACCTGAGACTCTTCCTATAGCATGAGATGTGATATCTCAATGCTTCTACCAAACCTGAAACCCTTCCTATAGCATGAGATGTGATATCCAACTCCTTCCCATTCCAATCCTGAGACACTTCCTATAGCATGAGATGTGATATCACAATGCTTCTAATACCAAACCTGAAACCCATCCTATAACATGAGATGTGATATCCAAATCCTTCCCCTTCCAAACCTGAGACCCTTCCTTTAGCATGAGATGTGATATCCAGCTCCTCCCATTCCAATCCTGAGACCCTTCCGATAGCATGAGATGTGATATCTCAATGCTTCTAATACCAAACCTGAGACCCTTCCGATAGCATGAGATGTGATATCTCAATGCTTCAAAAACCAAACATGAGAACCATCCTATAACATGAGATGTGAAATCCAAATCCTTCCCTTCCCAAACCTGAGACTCTTCCTATAGCATGAGATGTGATATCTCAATGCTTCTAATATCAAACTTGAGACCCTCCCTATAGCATGAGATGTGATATCCAAGTCCTTCCCATTCCAATCCTGAGACACTTCCTATAGCATGAGATGTGATATCTCAATGCTTCTAATACCAAACCTGAGACTCTTCCTATAACATGAGATGGGATATCCAACTCCTTCCCATTCCAATCCTGAGACTCTTCTGATAGCTGAGATGTGATATCTCAATGCTTATACCAAACCTGAGACCCTTCCTACGGCATGAGATGTCATATACAACTCCTTCCCATTCCAATCCTGAGACCCTTCCTATAGCATGAGATGTGATATCTCAATGCTTATACCAAACCTGAGACCCTTCCTATAGCATGAGATGTGATATCCAACTCCTTCCCATTCCAATCCTGAGACCCTTCCTATAGCATGAGATTTGATGTCTCAATGCTTCTAATACCAAACCTGAGATCCTTCCTATAACATGAGATGTGATATCCAACTCCTTCCATTCCAATCCTGAGACCCTTCCTATAGCATGAGATTTGATATCTCAATGCTTATACCAAACCTGAGACCCTTCCTATAGCATGAGATGTGATATCCAAGTCTTTCCCATTCCAATCCTTAGACCCTTCCTACAGCATGCAATATGATATCTCAATGATTCTAATAACAATCCTGAGACCCGTCCTATAACATGAGATGGGATATCCAATTCCTTCCCATTCCAATCCTGAGACACTTCCGATAGCAGAGATGTGATATCTCAATGCTTATACCAAACCTGAGACCCTTCCTATAACATGAGATCGGATATCCAACTCCTTCCCGTTCCAAACCTGAGACCCTTCCTTTAGCATGAGATGTAATATCCAGCTCCTTCCCATTCCAATCCTGAGACACTTCCGATAGCATGAGATGTGATATCTCAATGCTTCTAATATCAAAACTGAAACCCTCCCTATAGCATGATATGTGATATCTAAGTCCTTCCCATTCCAATCCTGAGACCCTTCCTATAGCATGAGATGTGATATCTCAATGCTTCTACCAAACCTGAGACCCTTCCTTTAGCATGAGATGTGATATCCAACTCCTTCCCATTCCAACCTGAGACCCTTCCTATAGCATGAGAAGGGATATCCAACTCCTTCCCAATCCAATCCTGAGACCCTTCCGATAGCAGAGATGTGATATCTCAATGCTTATACCAAACCTGAGACCCTTCCTATGGCATGAGATGTGATATCCAACTCCTTGCCATTCAAATCCTGAGACCCTCCCTATAACAAGAGATGTCATATCCAACTCCTTCCCATTCCAAACCTGAGACCCTTCCTTTAGCATGAGATGTGATATCCAAATCCTTCACATTCCAATCCGGAGACCCTTCCTATAACATGAGATGTGATATCCAACTCCTTCCCAATCCAATCCTGAGACCCTTCCGATAGCAGAGATGTGATATCTCAATGCTTATACCAAACCTGAGACCCTTCCTATGGCATGAGATGTGATATCCAACTCCTTGCCATTCAAATCCTGAGACCCTCCCTATAACAAGAGATGTCATATCCAACTTCTTCCCATTCCAATCCTGAGACCCTTCCTTTAGCATGAGATGTGATATCCAAATCCTTCACATTCCAATCCGGAGACCAATCCTATAGCATGAGATGTGATATCTCAATGCTTCTAATACCAAACCTGAGACCCTTCCGATAGCATGAGATGTGATATCTCAATGCTTCAAAAACCAAACATGAGAACCATCCTATAACATGAGATGTGAAATCCAAATCCTTCCCTTCCCAAACCTGAGACTCTTCCTATAGCATGAGATGTGATATCTCAATGCTTCTACCAAACCTGAAACCCTTCCTATAGCATGAGATGTGATATCCAACTCTTTCCCATTCCAATCCTGAGACACTTCCTATAGCATGAGATGTGATATCACAATGCTTCTAATACCAAACCTGAGACCCATCCTATAACATGAGATGTGATATCCAAATCCTTCCCCTTCCAAACCTGAGACCCTTCCTTTGGTATTAGAAGCATTGAGATATCACATCTCATGCTATAGGAAGGGTCTCAGGATTGGAATGGGAAGGAGTTGGATATCACATCTCATGCTATAGGAAGGGTCTCAGGTTTGGTATTACAAACATTGTGATATTACATCTCATGCTATAGGAAGGGTTTCAGGATTGGATTGGGAAGGAGTTGGATATCACATCTCATGCTATAGGAAGGGTCTCAGGTTTGGAATGGGAAGGATTTGTACATCACATCTCTTGCTATAGGAAGGGCCTCAGGTTTGGTAAGAGAAACTTTAAGATATCCCATCTCATGCTATCGGAAGGGTCTCAGGATTAGAATGGGAAGGAGTTGGATATCACATCTCAAGCTATCTCAGGATTGGAATGGGAAGGAGTTTGATATCACATCTCAAGCTATAGGAAGGGTCTCAAGTTTGGAAGGGGAAGGATTTGGATTTCACATCTCATGTTTTAGGACGGGTCTCAGGTTTGGTATTAGAAACATTGAGATATCACATCTCATGGTATAGGAAGGGTTTCAGGATTGGAATGGGAAGGAGTTGGATATCACATCTCATGCAATAGGAAGGGTCTCAGGTTTGATAGAAGCATTGAGATATCACATCTCATGCTATAGGAAGGGTCTCAGGATTGGAATGGGAAGGAGTTGGATATCACATCTCATGCCATAGGAAGAGTCTCAGGTTTGGTATAAGCATTGAGATATCACATCTCTGCTATCGTAAGGGTCTCAGGATTGGAATAGGAAGGAGTTGGATATCCCATCTCATGCTTAAAGAAGGGTCTCAGGTTTGGTATTAGAAGCATTGAGATATCACATCTCATGCTATAGGAAGGGTCTAAGGATTGGAATGGGAAGGAGTTGGATATCACATCTTATGCTATAGGAAGGGTCTCAGGTTTGGTATTACAAGCATTGTGATATTATATCTCATGCTATAGGAAGGGTCTCAGGATTGGATTGGGAAGGAGTTGGATATCACATCTCATGCTATAGGAAGGGTCTCAGGTTTGGAATGGGAAGGGTTTGTACATCACATCTCTTGCTATAGGAAGGGCCTCAGGTTTGGTATGACAAACATTGAGATATCACATCTCATGTTATAGGAAGGATATCAGGTTTGGTATTAGAAGCATTGAGATATCACATCTCATGCTATAGGAAGGGTCTCCGGATTGGAATGGGAAGTAGTTGTATATGACATCTCATGCCATAGGAAGGGTAGCACATATGCTATAGGAAGGGTCTCAGGTTTGGAACACGGGAAGGAGTTGGATATCACATCTCATGCTTTAAGAAGGGTCTCAGTTTTGGTATTAGAAGCATTGAGATATCACATCTCATGCTATAGGAAGGGTCTCAGGATTGGAATGGGAACAAGTTGGATATCACATCTCATGCTATAGGAAGGGTCTCAGGATTGGATTGGGAAGGAGTCGGATATCACATCCCATGCTATAGGAAAGGTCTCAGGTTTGGAATGGGAATGATTTGTATATCACATCTCTTGCTATAGGAAGGGCCTCAGGTTTGGTATCAGAAACATTGAGATATCACATCTCATGGTATAGGAAGGATCTCAGTATTGGAATGGAAAGGGGTTGGATATCACATCTCATGTTATAGGAAGGATATCAGGTTTGGTATTAGAAGCATTGAGATATCACATCTCATGCTATAGGAAGGGTCTCAGGATTGGAATGGGAAGGAGTTGGATATCACATCTCATGCTATAGGAAGGGTCTCAGGATTGGAATGGGAAGGAATTGGATATCCCATCTCATGTCATAGGAAGGATCTCAGGTTTGCTATTAGAAGCACTGAGATATCACATCTCATGCTATAGGAATGGTCTCAGGATTGGAATGGGAAGGAGTTGGATATTACATTCTTGCTAAAGGAAGGGTCTCAGGTTTGGAATGGGAAGGAGTTGGATATCCCATCTCATGTCATAGGAAGGATCTCAGGTTTGCTATTAGAAGCACTGAGATATCACATCTCATGCTATAGGAATGGTCTCAGGTTTGGAATGGGAAGGAGTTGGATATTACATTCTTGCTATAGGAAGGGTCTCAGGTTTGGAACGGGAAGGAGTTGGATATCACATCTCATGCTTTAAGAAGGGTCTCAGTTTTGGTATTAGAAGCATTGAGATATCACATCTCATGCTATAGGAAGGGTCTCAGGATTGGTATGGGAAGGAGTTGGATATCACATCTCATGCTATAGGAAGGGTCTCAGGTTTCGTATTACAAGCATTGCGATATTACATCTCATGCTATAGGAAGGGTCTCAGGTTTGGAATGGGGAGGATTTGTATATCACATCTCTTGCTATAGGAAGGGCCTCAGGTTTGGTATGAGAAACATTGAGATATCACATCTCATGGTATAGGAAGGATCTCAGGATTGGAATGGGAAGGAGTTGGATATCACATCTCATGTTATAGGAAGGATATCAGGTTTGGTATTAGAAGCATTGAGATATCACATCTCATGCTATAGGAAGTGTCTCTGTTTTGGGATGGGAAGGAGTTGGAGATAACATCTCATGCTATATGAAGGGTCTCAGGTTTGGTATTAGAAGCTTTGAGATATCACATTTCATACTATAGGAAGGGTCTCTGGTTTGGGATGGGAAGGAGTTGGATATCACATCTCATGCTATAACAAGGGTCTCAGGTTTGGTATTAGAAGCATTGAGATATCACATCTCATGCTATAGGAAGGGTCTCAGGTTTGGAATGGGAAGGAGTTGGATATCACATCTCAGGCTATAGGAAGGATCTCAGTTTTGGAATGAGAAGGAGTTGGATA
Organism: Ambystoma mexicanum; assembly: GCF_040938575.1. Lineage (NCBI taxonomy): Eukaryota > Metazoa > Chordata > Amphibia > Caudata > Ambystomatidae > Ambystoma > Ambystoma mexicanum. The sequence goes on from NW_027182471.1 coordinate 1,353,745, forward strand.
TCACATATCATGTTATATGAAGGCTCTCAGGTTTGGTATTAGAAGCATTGAGATATCACATCTCATGCTATAGTAAGGGTCTCAGGATTGGCATGGGAAGGAGTTTGATATCACATCTCATGCTAAAGGAAGGGTCTCCGGTTTGGAATGGGAAGGAGTTGGATATCACATCTCATGTTATAGGAAGGATCTCAGGTTTGGTATTAGAAACATTGAGATAACACATCTCATGCTATAGGAAGGGTCTCAGGATTGAAATGGGAAGGAGTTGGATATCACATCTCATGCTATCGTAAGGGTCTCAGGATTGGAATAGGAAGGAGTTGGATATCCCATCTCATGCTTTAAGAAGGGTCTCAGGTTTGGTATTAGAAGCATTGAGATATCACATCTCATGCTATAGGAAGGGTCTAAGGATTGGAATGGGAAGGAGTTGGATATCACACATGCTATAGGAAGGGTCTCAGGTTTGGTATTACAAGCATTGTGATATTACCTCTCATGCTATAGGAAGGGTCTCAGGATTGGATTGGGAAGTAGTTGGATATCACATCTGATGCTATAGGAAGGGTCTCAGGTTTGGAATGGGAAGGATTTGTACATCACATCTCTTGCTATAGGAAGGGCCTCAGGTTTGGTATGAGAAACATTGAAATATCACATCTCATGGTATAGGAAGGATCTCAGGATTGGAATGTGAAGGAGTTGGATATCACATCTCGTGTTATAGGAAGGATATCAAGTTTGGTATTAGAAGCATTGAGATATCACATCTCATGCTATAGGAAGGGTCTCAGGTTCGGTAGAAGCATTGAGATATCACATCCCATGCTATAGGAAGGGTCTCAGGATTGGAATGGGAAGGAGTAGTATATGACCTCTCATGCCATAGGAATGGTCTCAGGTTTGGTACAAGCATTGAGATATCACATCTCTGCTATCGGAAGGGTCTCAGGTTTGGAAAGGGAAGGAGTTGGATATCACGTCTCATGCTATAGGAAGGTTCTCAGGTTTGGTATTAGAAGCATTGAGATATCACATCTCATGCTATAGGAAGGGTCTCAGTATTGGAATGGGAAGGAGTTGGATATCACATCTCATGCTACAGGAAGGGTCTCAGGTTTGGAATGGGAAGGAATTGGATATCACATCTCATGTTATAGGAAGGATCTCAGGTCTGGTATTAGAAGCATTGTGATATCACATCTCATGCCATAGGAAGGGTCTCAGGTTTGGAGTGGGAAGGAGTTGGATATCACATCTCATGCTATAGGAAGGGTCTCAGGTTTGGTAGAAGCATTGAGATATCACATCTCATGCTATAGGAAGGGTCTCCGGATTGGAATGGGTAGTAGTTGTATATTACATCTCATGCCATAGGAAGGGTCTCAGGTTTGGTATAAGCATTGAGATATCACATCTCTGCTATCGGAGGGGTCTCAGGATTGGAATGGGAAGGAGTTGGATATCCCATCTCATGTTATAGGAAGGGTCTCAGGTTTGGTATTAGAAGCATTGAGATATCACATCTCATGCTATAGGAAAGGTCTCAGGATTGGGATGGGAAGGACTTGGATATCTCATCTCATGTTATAGGACGGGTCTCAGGTGTGGTATTAGAAGGATTGAGATATCACATCGCATGCTGTAGGAAGGGTCTCAGGTTTGGAATGGGAAGGAATTGGATATCACATCTCATGTCATAGGAAGGATCTCAGGTTTGCTATTAGAAGCATTGAGATATCACTTCTCAAGCTATAGGAAGGGTCTCAGGTTTGGAAAGGGAAGGATTTGGATTTCACATCTCATGTTGTAGGATGGTTCTCATGTTTGGTTTTAGAAGCATTGAGATATCACATCTCATGCTATCGGAAGGGTCTCAGGTTTGGAAAGGGAAGGATTTGGATTTCACATATGTTATAGGATGGTTCTCAGGTTTGGTTTTAGAAGCAGTAAGATATCACATCTCATGTTATAGGAAAGGTCTCAGGATTGGAATGGGAAGGAGTTGGATATCACATCACATGCTAAAGGAAAGGTCTCAGGTTTGGAAGGGGAAGGATTTGGATATCCCATCTCATGTCATAGGAAGGATCTCAGGTTTGCTATTAGAAGCACTGAGATATCACATCTCATGCTATCGGAAGGGTCTCAGGTTTGGAATGGGAAGGAGTTGGATACAAATCTCATGTTATAGGAAGGATCTCAGGTTTGGTATTAGAAGCATTGAGATATCACATATCATGCTATAGGAAAGGTCTCAGGATTGGAATGGGAAGGAGTTGGATATCACATCACATGCTAAAGGAAAGGTCTCAGGTTTGGAAGGGGAAGGATTTGGATCTCACATATGTTTTAGGACGGGTGTCAGGTTTGGTATTAGAAGCATTGAGATATCACATCTCATGGTATAGGAAGGGTCTCAGGATTGGAATGGGAAGGAGTTGGATAGCACATCTCAAGCTATCTCAGGATTGGAATGGGAAGGAGTTTGATATCACATCTCAAGCTATAGGAAGGGTCTCAGGTTTGGAAAGGGAATGATTTGGATTTCACATGTTACAGGATAGTTCTCATGTTTGGTTTTAGAAGCATTGAGATATCACATCTCATGTTATAGGAAGGATCTCAGGTTTGGTATTAGAAGCATTGAGATATCACATCTCATGCTATAGGAAGGGTCTCAGTTTTGGTATTAGAAGCATTGAGATATCACATCTCATGCTATAGGAAGGGTCTCAGGATTGGTATGGGAAGGAGTTGGATATCACATCTCATGCTATAGGAAGGGTCTCAGGTTTCGTATTACAAGCATTGCGATATTACATCTCATGCTATAGGAAGGGTCTCAGGTTTGGAATGGGGAGGATTTGTATATCACATCTCTTGCTATAGGAAGGGCCTCAGGTTTGGTATGAGAAACATTGAGATATCACATCTCATGGTATAGGAAGGATCTCAGGATTGGAATGGGAAGGAGTTGGATATCAAATCTCATGTTATAGGAAGGATATCAGGTTTGGTATTAGAAGCATTGAGATATCACATCTCATGCTATAGGAAGTGTCTCTGTTTTGGGATGGGAAGGAGTTGGAGATAACATCTCATGCTATATGAAGGGTCTCAGGTTTGGTATTAGAAGCTTTGAGATATCACATTTCATACTATAGGAAGGGTCTCTGGTTTGGGATGGGAAGGAGTTGGATATCACATCTCATGCTATAACAAGGGTCTCAGGTTTGGTATTAGAAGCATTGAGATATCACATCTCATGCTATAGGAAGGGTCTCAGGTTTGGAATGGGAAGGAGTTGGATATCACATCTCAGGCTATAGGAAGGATCTCAGTTTTGGAATGAGAAGGAGTTGGATATCACATATCATGTTATATGAAGGCTCTCAGGTTTGGTATTAGAAGCATTGAGATATCACATCTCATGCTATAGTAAGGGTCTCAGGATTGGCATGGGAAGGAGTTTGATATCACATCTCATGCTAAAGGAAGGGTCTCCGGTTTGGAATGGGAAGGAGTTGGATATCACATCTCATGTTATAGGAAGGATCTCAGGTTTGGTATTAGAAACATTGAGATAACACATCTCATGCTATAGGAAGGGTCTCAGGATTGAAATGGGAAGGAGTTGGATATCACATCTCATGCTATCGTAAGGGTCTCAGGATTGGAATAGGAAGGAGTTGGATATCCCATCTCATGCTTTAAGAAGGGTCTCAGGTTTGGTATTAGAAGCATTGAGATATCACATCTCATGCTATAGGAAGGGTCTAAGGATTGGAATGGGAAGGAGTTGGATATCACACATGCTATAGGAAGGGTCTCAGGTTTGGTATTACAAGCATTGTGATATTACCTCTCATGCTATAGGAAGGGTCTCAGGATTGGATTGGGAAGTAGTTGGATATCACATCTGATGCTATAGGAAGGGTCTCAGGTTTGGAATGGGAAGGATTTGTACATCACATCTCTTGCTATAGGAAGGGCCTCAGGTTTGGTATGAGAAACATTGAAATATCACATCTCATGGTATAGGAAGGATCTCAGGATTGGAATGTGAAGGAGTTGGATATCACATCTCGTGTTATAGGAAGGATATCAAGTTTGGTATTAGAAGCATTGAGATATCACATCTCATGCTATAGGAAGGGTCTCAGGTTCGGTAGAAGCATTGAGATATCACATCCCATGCTATAGGAAGGGTCTCAGGATTGGAATGGGAAGGAGTAGTATATGACCTCTCATGCCATAGGAATGGTCTCAGGTTTGGTACAAGCATTGAGATATCACATCTCTGCTATCGGAAGGGTCTCAGGTTTGGAAAGGGAAGGAGTTGGATATCACGTCTCATGCTATAGGAAGGTTCTCAGGTTTGGTATTAGAAGCATTGAGATATCACATCTCATGCTATAGGAAGGGTCTCAGTATTGGAATGGGAAGGAGTTGGATATCACATCTCATGCTACAGGAAGGGTCTCAGGTTTGGAATGGGAAGGAATTGGATATCACATCTCATGTTATAGGAAGGATCTCAGGTCTGGTATTAGAAGCATTGTGATATCACATCTCATGCCATAGGAAGGGTCTCAGGTTTGGAGTGGGAAGGAGTTGGATATCACATCTCATGCTATAGGAAGGGTCTCAGGTTTGGTAGAAGCATTGAGATATCACATCTCATGCTATAGGAAGGGTCTCCGGATTGGAATGGGTAGTAGTTGTATATTACATCTCATGCCATAGGAAGGGTCTCAGGTTTGGTATAAGCATTGAGATATCACATCTCTGCTATCGGAGGGGTCTCAGGATTGGAATGGGAAGGAGTTGGATATCCCATCTCATGTTATAGGAAGGGTCTCAGGTTTGGTATTAGAAGCATTGAGATATCACATCTCATGCTATAGGAAAGGTCTCAGGATTGGGATGGGAAGGACTTGGATATCTCATCTCATGTTATAGGACGGGTCTCAGGTGTGGTATTAGAAGGATTGAGATATCACATCGCATGCTGTAGGAAGGGTCTCAGGTTTGGAATGGGAAGGAATTGGATATCACATCTCATGTCATAGGAAGGATCTCAGGTTTGCTATTAGAAGCATTGAGATATCACTTCTCAAGCTATAGGAGGGGTCTCAGGTTTGGAAAGGGAAGGATTTGGATTTCACATCTCATGTTGTAGGATGGTTCTCATGTTTGGTTTTAGAAGCATTGAGATATCACATCTCATGCTATCGGAAGGGTCTCAGGTTTGGAAAGGGAAGGATTTGGATTTCACATATGTTATAGGATGGTTCTCAGGTTTGGTTTTAGAAGCAGTAAGATATCACATCTCATGTTATAGGAAAGGTCTCAGGATTGGAATGGGAAGGAGTTGGATATCACATCACATGCTAAAGGAAAGGTCTCAGGTTTGGAAGGGGAAGGATTTGGATATCCCATCTCATGTCATAGGAAGGATCTCAGGTTTGCTATTAGAAGCACTGAGATATCACATCTCATGCTATCGGAAGGGTCTCAGGTTTGGAATGGGAAGGAGTTGGATACAAATCTCATGTTATAGGAAGGATCTCAGGTTTGGTATTAGAAGCATTGAGATATCACATATCATGCTATAGGAAAGGTCTCAGGATTGGAATGGGAAGGAGTTGGATATCACATCACATGCTAAAGGAAAGGTCTCAGGTTTGGAAGGGGAAGGATTTGGATCTCACATATGTTTTAGGACGGGTGTCAGGTTTGGTATTAGAAGCATTGAGATATCACATCTCATGGTATAGGAAGGGTCTCAGGATTGGAATGGGAAGGAGTTGGATAGCACATCTCAAGCTATCTCAGGATTGGAATGGGAAGGAGTTTGATATCACATCTCAAGCTATAGGAAGGGTCTCAGGTTTGGAAAGGGAATGATTTGGATTTCACATGTTACAGGATAGTTCTCATGTTTGGTTTTAGAAGCATTGAGATATCACATCTCATGTTATAGGAAGGATCTCAGGTTTGGTATTAGAAGCATTGAGATATCACATCTCATGCTATAGGAAGGGTCTCAGGTTTGGAATGGGAAGGAGTTGGATATCACATCTCATGCTATAGGAAGGATCTCAGGTTTGGTGTTAGAAGCATTGAGATATCAGATCTCATGCTATCGGAAGGATCTCAGGTTTGGTATTAGAAGCATTGAGATATCACATCTCATGCTACCAGAAGGGTCTCAGGATTGGAATGGGAAGGAGTCGGATATCACATCTCATGCTAAAGGGAGGGTTTCAGGTTTGGAAGTGGAAGGATTTGGATATCACATCTCATGTTTGGTATTAGAAGCATTGAGATATCACATCTCATGCTATCGGAAGGATCTCAGGTTTGGTATTAGAAGCATTGAGATATCACATCTCATGCTATAGGAAGGGTCTCAGGATTGGAATGGGAAGGAGTTGGATATCACATCTCATGCTATAGGAAGGGTCTCAGGTTTGGTATTACAAACATTGTGATATTACATCTCATGCTATAGGAAGGGTTTCAGGATTGGATTGGGAAGGAGTTGGATATCACATCTCATGCAGGAAGGGTCTCAGGTTTGGAATGGGAAGGATTTGTACATCACATCTCTTGCTATAGGAAGGGCCTCAGGTTTGGTAAGAGAAACATTAAGATGTCACATCTCATGCTATCGGAAGGGTCTCAGGATTGGAATGGGAAGGAGTTGGATATCACATCTCAAGCTATCTCAGGATTGGAATGGGAAGGAGTTTGATATCACATCTCAAGCTATAGGAAGGGTCTCAAGTTTGGAAGGGGAAGGATTTGGATTTCACATCTCATGTTTTAGGATGGGTCTCAGGTTTGGTATTAGAAACATTGAGATATCACATCTCATGGTATAGGAAGGGTTTCAGGATTGGAATGGGAAGGAGTTGGATATCACATCTCATGCAATAGGAAGGGTCTCAGGTTTGATAGAAGCATTGAGATATCACATCTCATGCTATAGGAAGGGTCTCAGGATTGGAATGGGAAGGAGTTGGATATCACATCTCATGCCATAGGAAGAGTCTCAGGTTTGGTATAAGCATTGAGATATCACATCTCTGCTATCGTAAGGGTCTCAGGATTGGAATAGGAAGGAGTTGGATATCCCATCTCATGCTTTAAGAAGGGTCTCAGGTTTGGTATTAGAAGCATTGAGATATCACATCTCATGCTATAGGAAGGGTCTAAGGATTGGAATGGGAAGGAGTTGGATATCACATCTTATGCTATAGGAAGGGTCTCAGGTTTGGTATTACAAGCATTGTGATATTATATCTCATGCTATAGGAAGGGTCTCAGGATTGGATTGGGAAGGAGTTGGATATCACATCTCATGCTATAGGAAGGGTCTCAGTTTTGGAATGGGAAGGGTTTGTACATCACATCTCTTGCTATAGGAAGGGCCTCAGGTTTGGTATGAGAAACATTGAGATATCACATCTCATGTTATAGGAAGGATATCAGGTTTGGTATTAGAAGCATTGAGATATCACATCTCATGATATAGGAAGGGTCTCAGGATTGGAATGGGAAGGAGTTGGATATCACATCTCATGCTATAGGAAGGGTCTCAGGTTTGGTAGAAGCATTGAGATATCACATCTCATGCTATAGGAAGGGTCTCTGGATTGGAATGGGAAGTAGTTGTATATGACATCTCATGCCATAGGAAGGGTAGCACATATGCTATAGGAAGGGTCTCAGGTTTGGAACACGGGAAGGAGTTGGATATCACATCTCATGCTTTAAGAAGGGTCTCAGTTTTGGTATTAGAAGCATTGAGATATCACATCTCATGCTATAGGAAGGGTCTCAGGATTGGAATGGGAACGAGTTGGATATCACATCTCATGCTATAGGAAGGGTCTCAGGATTGGATTGGGAAGGAGTCGGATATCACATCCCATGCTATAGGAGAGGTCTCAGGTTTGGAATGGGAATGATTTGTATATCACATCTCTTGCTATAGGAAGGGCCTCAGGTTTGGTATCAGAAACATTGAGATATCACATCTCATGGTATAGGAAGGATCTCAGTATTGGAATGGAAAGGGGTTGGATATCACATCTCATGTTATAGGAAGGATATCAGGTTTGGTATTAGAAGCATTGAGATATCACATCTCATGCTATAGGAAGGGTCTCAGGATTGGAATGGGAAGGAGTTGGATATCAGATCTCATGCTATAGGAAGGGTCTCAGGTTTGGTAGAAGCATTAAGATATCACATCTCATGCTATAGGAAGGGTCTCAGGATTGGAATGGGAAGGAGTAGTATATGACATCTCATGCCATAGGAAGGGTCTCAGGTTTGGTATAAGCATTGAGATATCACATCTCTGCTATCGGAAGGGTCTCGGGATTGGAATGGGAAGGAGTTGGATATTACATTCTTGCTATAGGAAGGGTCTCAGGTTTGGAACGGGAAGGAGTTGGATATCCCATCTCATGTCATAGGAAGGATCTCAGGTTTGCTATTAGAAGCACTGAGATATCACATCTCATGCTATAGGAATGGTCTCAGGATTGGAATGGGAAGGAGTTGGATATTACATTCTTGCTATAGGAAGGGTCTCAGGTTTGGAACGGGAAGGAGTTGGATATCACATCTCATGCTTTAAGAAGGGTCTCAGTTTTGGTATTAGAAGCATTGAGATATCACATCTCATGCTCTAGGAAGGGTCTCAGGATTGGAATGGGAAGGAGTTGGATATCACATCTCATGCTATAGGAAGGGTCTCAGGTTTGGTATTACAAGCATTGCGATATTACATCTCATGCTATAGGAAGGGTCTCAGGTTTGGAATGGGGAGGATTTGTATATCACATCTCTTGCTATAGGAAGGGCCTCAGGTTTGGTATGAGAAACATTGAGATATCACATCTCATGGTATAGGAAGGATCTCAGGATTGGAATGGGAAGGAGTTGGATATCACATCTCATGTTATAGGAAGGATATCAGGTTTGGTATTAGAAGCATTGAGATATCACATTTCATACTATAGGAAGGGTCTCTGGTTTGGGATGGGAAGGAGTTGGATATCACATCTCATGCTATAACAAGGGTCTCAGGTTTGGTATTAGAAGCATTGAGATATCACATCTCATGCTATAGGAAGGGTCTCAGGTTTGGAATGGGAAGGAGTTGGATATCACATCTCAGGCTATAGGAAGGATCTCAGGTTTGGAATGAGAAGGAGTTGGATATCACATATCATGTTATATGAAGGCTCTCAGGTTTGGTATTAGAAGCATTGAGATATCACATCTCATGCTATAGTAAGGGTCTCAGGATTGGCATGGGAAGGAGTTTGATATCACATCTCATGCTAAAGGAAGGGTCTCCGGTTTGGAATGGGAAGGAGTTGGATATCACATCTCATGTTATAGGAAGGATCTCAGGTTTGGTATTAGAAACATTGAGATAACACATCTCATGCTATAGGAAGGGTCTCAGGATTGAAATGGGAAGGAGTTGGATATCACATCTCATGCTATCGTAAGGGTCTCAGGATTGGAATAGGAAGGAGTTGGATATCCCATCTCATGCTTTAAGAAGGGTCTCAGGTTTGGTATTAGAAGCATTGAGATATCACATCTCATGCTATAGGAAGGGTCTAAGGATTGGAATGGGAAGGAGTTGGATATCACACATGCTATAGGAAGGGTCTCAGGTTTGGTATTACAAGCATTGTGATATTACATCTCATGCTATAGGAAGGGTCTCAGGATTGGATTGGGAAGGAGTTGGATATCACATCTGATGCTATAGGAAAGGTCTCAGGTTTGGAATGGGAAGGATTTGTACATCACATCTCTTGCTATAGGAAGGGCCTCAGGTTTGGTATGAGAAACATTGAAATATCACATCTCATGGTATAGGAAGGATCTCAGGATTGGAATGTGAAGGAGTTGGATATCACATCTCGTGTTATAGGAAGGATATCAAGTTTGGTATTAGAAGCATTGAGATATCACATCTCATGCTATAGGAAGGGTCTCAGGTTTGGTAGAAGCATTGAGATATCACATCTCATGCTATAGGAAGGGTCTCAGGATTGGAATGGGAAGGAGTAGTATATGACCTCTCATCCCATAGGAAGGGTCTCAGGTTTGGTACAAGCATTGAGATATCACATCTCTGCTATCGGAAGGGTCTCAGGTTTGGAAAAGTGAAGGAGCTGGATATCACGTCTCATGCTATAGGAAGGTTCTCAGGTTTGGTATTAGAAGCATTGAGATATCACATCTCATGCTATAGGAAGGGTCTCAGTATTGGAATGGGAAGGAGTTGGATATCACATCTCATGCTACAGGAAGGGTCCCAGGTTTGGAATGGGAAGGAATTGGATATCACATCTCATGTTATAGGAAGGATCTCAGGTCTGGTATTAGAAGCATTGTGATATCACATCTCATGCCATAGGAAGGGTCTCAGGTTTGGAGTGGGAAGGAGTTGGATATCACATCTCATGCTATAGGAAGGGTCTCAGGTTTGGTAGAAGCATTGAGATATCACATCTCATGCTAAAGGAAGGGTCTCCGGATTGGAATGGGTAGTAGTTGTATATTACATCTCATGCCATAGGAAGGGTCTCAGGTTTGGTATAAGCATTGAGATATCACATCTCTGCTATCGGAAGGGTCTCAGGATTGGAATGGGAAGGAGTTGGATATCTCATCTCATGTTATAGGACGGGTCTCAGGTGTGGTATTAGAAGGATTGAGATATCACATCGCATGCTGTAGGAAGGGTCTCAGGTTTGGAATGGGAAGGAATTGGATATCACATCTCATGTCATAGGAAGGATCTCAGGTTTGCTATTAGAAGCATTGAGATATCACTTCTCATGCTATAGGAATGGTCTCAGGATTGGAATGGGAAGGAGTTGGATATTACATTCTTGCTATATGAAGGGTCTCAGGTTTGGAATGGGAAGGAGTTGGATGTCACATATGCTATAGGAAGGGTCTCAGGTTTGGAACGGGAAGTAGTTGGATATCACATCTCATGCTTTAAGAAGGGTCTCAGTTTTGGTATTAAAAGCATTGAGATATCACATCTCATGCTATAGGAAGGGTCTCAGGATTGGAATGGGAAGGAGTTGGATATCACATCTCATGCTATAGGAATGGTCTCAGGTTTGGTATTACAAGCATTGTGATATTACATCTCATGCTATAGGAAGGGTCTCAGGATTGGATTGGGAAAGAGTCGGATATCACATCTCATGCTATAGGAAGGGTCTCAGGTTTGGAATGGGAAGGATTTGTATATCACATCTCTTGCTATAGGAAGGGCCTCAGGTTTGGTATGAGAAACATTGAGATATCACATCTCATGGTATAGGAAGGATCTCAGTATTGGAATGGAAAGGAGTTGGATATCACATCTCATGTTATAGGAAGGATATCAGGTTTGGTATTAGAAGCATTGAGACATCACATCTCATGCTATAGGAAGGGTCTCAGGATTGCAATGGGAAGCAGTAGTATATGACATCTCATGCCATAGGAAGGGTCTCAGGTTTGGTATAAGCATTGAGATATCACATCTCTGCTATCGGAAGGGTCTCGGGATTGGAATGGTAAGGAGTTTATATATCACATCTCATGTTATAGGAAGGATATCATGTTTGGTATTAGAAGCATTGAGATATCACATCTCATGCTATAGGAAGGATCTCAGGATTGGAATGGGAAGGACTTGGATATCACATCTCATGCTATAGGGAGGGTCACAGGTTTGATATTAGAAGCATTGAGATATCACATCTCATGCTATCGGAAGGGTCTCAGGATTGGAATGGGAAGGAGTTGGATATCACATCTCATGCTAAAGGAAGGGTCTCAGGCTTGGAAGGGGAAGGATTTGGATATCACATCTCATGTTGTAGGACGGGTCTCAGGTTTGGTACTACAAGCATTGAGATATCACATCTCATGGTATAGGAAGGGTCTCAGGATTGGAATGGGAAGGAGTTGGATATCACATCTCAAGCTATAGGAAGGGTCTCAGGATTGCAATGGGAAGGAGTTTGATATCACATCTCATGCCATAGGAAGGGTCTCAGTTTTGGTAGAAGCATTGAGAAATGACATCTCATGCTATCGGAAGGGTCTCAGGATTGGATTGGGAAGGAGTTGGATATCCCATCTCATGCTATATGAAGGGTTTCAGGTTTGGTATTAGAAGCATTGAGATATCACATCTCGTGCTATAGGAAGGGTCTCAGGATTGGAATGGGAAGGAGTAGGATATCACATCTCATGCTATAGGAAGGGTCTCAGGTTTGGTATTAGAAGCATTGAGATATCAATTCTCATGGTATAGGAAGGGTCTCAGAATTGGAATGGGAAGGAGTTGGATATCACATCCATGTTATAGGAAGGGTCTCAGGATTGGAATGCGAAGGATTTGGATATCACATCTCTTGCTATAGGAAGGGTCTCAGGTTTTTTATTAGACACATTGAGATATCACATCTCATGCTAAAGGAAGGGTTTCAGGATTCGAATGGGAAGGATTTGGATATCATATCTCATGTTATAGGACGGGTCCCAGGTTTGGTATTAGAAGCACTGAGATATCACATCTCATGCTATCAGAAGGGTCTCAGGATTGGAATGGGAAGGAGTTGGATATCACATCTCATGCTAAAGGGAGGGTCTCAGGTTTGGAAGGGGAAGGATTTGGATATCACATCTCATGTTATCGGAAGGATCTCAGGTTTCGTATTAGAAGCATTGAGATATCACATCTCATGCTATAGGAAGGGTCTCAGGATTGGAATGGGAAGGAGATGGATATCACATCTCATGCTAAAGGAAGGGTCTCATGTTTGGTAGAAGCATTGAGATATCACATCTCATGCTATAGGAAGGGTCTCCGGATTGGAATGGGAAGTAGTTGTACATGACATCTCATGCCATAGGAAGGGTAGCACATATGCTATAGGAAGGGTCTCAGGTTTGGAACACGGGAAGGAGTTGGATATCACATCTCATGCTTTAAGAAGGGTCTCAGTTTTGGTATTAGAAGCATTGAGATATCACATCTCATGCTATAGGAAGGGTCTCAGGATTGGAATGGGAACGAGTTGGAAATCACATCTCATGCTATAAGAAGGGTCTCAGGATTGGATTGGGAAGGAGTCGGATATCACATCCCATGCTATAGGAAAGGTCTCAGGTTTGGAATGGGAATGATTTGTATATCACATCTCTTGCTATAGGAAGGCCCTCAGGTTTGGTATCAGAAACATTGAGATATCACATCTCATGGTATAGGAAGGATCTCAGTATTGGAATGGAAAGGGGTTGGATATCACATCTCATGTTATAGGAAGGATATCAGGTTTGGTATTAGAAGCATTGAGATATCACATCTCATGCTATAGGAAGGGTCTCAGGATTGGAATGGGAAGGAGTTGGATATCACATCTCATGCTATAGGAAGGGTCTCAGGTTTGGTAGAAGCATTGAGATATCACATCTCATGCTATAGGAAGGGTCTCAGGATTGGAATGGGAAGGAGTAGTATATGACATCTCATGCCATAGGAAGGGTCTCAGGTTTGGTATAAGCATTGAGATATCACATCTCTGCTATCGGAAGGGTCTCGGGATTGGAATGGGAAGGAGTTGGATATTACATTCTTGCTATAGGAAGGGTCTCAGGTTTGGAACGGGAAGGAGTTGGATATCCCATCTCATGTCATAGGAAGGATCTCAGGTTTGCTATTAGAAGCACTGAGATATCACATCTCATGCTATAGGAATGGTCTCAGGATTGGAATGGGAAGGAGTTGGATATTACATTCTTGCTATAGGAAGGGTCTCAGGTTTGGAACGGGAAGGAGTTGGATATCACATCTCATGCTTTAAGAAGGGTCTCAGTTTTGGTATTAGAAGCATTGAGATATCACATCTCATGCTATAGGAAGGGTCTCAGGATTGGAATGGGAAGGAGTTGGATATCACATCTCATGCTATAGGAAGGGTCTCAGGTTTGGTATTACAAGCATTGCGATATTACATCTCATGCTATAGGAAGGGTCTCAGGTTTGGAATGGGGAGGATTTGTATATCACATCTCTTGCTATAGGAAGGGCCTCAGGTTTGGTATGAGAAACATTGAGATATCACATCTCATGGTATAGGAAGGATCTCAGGATTGGAATGGGAAGGAGTTGGATATCACATCTCATGTTATAGGAAGGATATCAGGTTTGGTATTAGAAGCATTGAGATATCACATCTCATGCTATAGGAAGGGTCTCTGTTTTGGGATGGGAAGGAGTTGGAGCTAACATCTCATGCTATATGAAGGGTCTCAGGTTTGGTATTAGAAGCTTTGAGATATCACATTTCATACTATAGGAAGGGTCTCTGGTTTGGGATGGGAAGGAGTTGGATATCACATCTCATGCTATAACAAGGGTCTCAGGTTTGGTATTAGAAGCATTGAGATATCACATCTCATGCTATAGGAAGGGTCTCAGGTTTGGAATGGGAAGGAGTTGGATATCACATCTCAGGCTATAGGAAGGATCTCAGGTTTGGAATGAGAAGGAGTTGGATATCACATATCATGTTATATGAAGGCTCTCAGGTTTGGTATTAGAAGCATTGAGATATCACATCTCATGCTATAGTAAGGGTCTCAGGATTGGCATGGGAAGGAGTTTGATATCACATCTCATGCTAAAGGAAGGGTCTCCGGTTTGGAATGGGAAGGAGTTGGATATCACATCTCATGTTATAGGAAGGATCTCAGGTTTGGTATTAGAAACATTGAGATAACACATCTCATGCTATAGGAAGGGTCTCAGGATTGAAATGGGAAGGAGTTGGATATCACATCTCATGCTATCGTAAGGGTCTCAGGATTGGAATAGGAAGGAGTTGGATATCCCATCTCATGCTTTAAGAAGGGTCTCAGGTTTGGTATTAGAAGCATTGAGATATCACATCTCATGCTATAGGAAGGGTCTAAGGATTGGAATGGGAAGGAGTTGGATATCACACATGCTATAGGAAGGGTCTCAGGTTTGGTATTACAAGCATTGTGATATTACATATCATGCTATAGGAAGGGTCTCAGGATTGGATTGGGAAGGAGTTGGATATCACATCTGATGCTATAGGAAAGGTCTCAGGTTTGGAATGGGAAGGATTTGTACATCACATCTCTTGCTATAGGAAGGGCCTCAGGTTTGGTATGAGAAACATTGAAATATCACATCTCATGGTATAGGAAGGATCTCAGGATTGGAATGTGAAGGAGTTGGATATCACATCTCGTGTTATAGGAAGGATATCAAGTTTGGTATTAGAAGCATTGAGATATCACATCTCATGCTATAGGAAGGGTCTCAGGTTTGGTAGAAGCATTGAGATATCACATCTCATGCTATAGGAAGGGTCTCAGGATTGGAATGGGAAGGAGTAGTATATGACCTCTCATGCCATAGGAAGGGTCTCAGGTTTGGTACAAGCATTGAGATATCACATCTCTGCTATCGGAAGGGTCTCAGGTTTGGAAAGGGAAGGAGTTGGATATCACGTCTCATGCTATAGGAAGGTTCTTAGGTTTGGTATTAGAAGCATTGAGATATCACATCTCATGCTATAGGAAGGGTCTCAGTATTGGAATGGGAAGGAGTTGGATATCACATCTCATGCTACAGGAAGGGTCTCAGGTTTGGAATGGGAAGGAATTGGATATCACATCTCATGTTATAGGAAGGATCTCAGGTCTGGTATTAGAAGCATTGTGATATCACATCTCATGCCATAGGAATGGTCTCAGGATTGGAATGGGAAATAGTTGGATATTACATTCTTGCTATAGGAAGGGTCTCAGGTTTGGAACGGGAAGGAGTTGGATATCACATCTCATGCTTTAAGAAGGGTCTCAGTTTTGGTATTAGAAGCATTGAGATATCACATCTCATGCTCTAGGAAGGGTCTCAGGATTGGAATGGGAAGGAGTTGGATATCACATCTCATGCTATAGGAAGGGTCTCAGGTTTGGTATTACAAGCATTGCGATATTACATCTCATGCTATAGGAAGGGTCTCAGGTTTGGAATGGGGAGGATTTGTATATCACATCTCTTGCTATAGGAAGGGCCTCAGGTTTGGTATGAGAAACATTGAGATATCACATCTCATGGTATAGGAAGGATCTCAGGATTGGAATGGGAAGGAGTTGGATATCACATCTCATGTTATAGGAAGGATATCAGGTTTGGTATTAGAAGCATTGAGATATCACATCTCATGCTATAGGAAGGGTCTCTGTTTTGGGATGGGAAGGAGTTGGAGATAACATCTCATGCTATATGAAGGGTCTCAGGTTTGGTATTAGAAGCTTTGGGATATCACATCTCTGCTATCGGAAGGGTCTCGGGATTGGAATGGTAAGGAGTTTATATATCACATCTCATGTTATAGGAAGGATATCATGTTTGGTATTAGAAGCATTGAGATATCACATCTCATGCTATAGGAAGGATCTCATGATTGGAATGGGAAGGACTTGGATATCACATCTCATGCTATAGGGAGGGTCTCAGGTTTGATATTAGAAGCATTGAGATATCACATCTCATGCTATCGGAAGGGTCTCAGGATTGGAATGGGAAGGAGTTGGATATCACATCTCATGCTAAAGGAAGGGTCTCAGGCTTGGAAGGGGAAGGATTTGGATATCACATCTCATGTTGTAGGACGGGTCTCAGGTTTGGTACTACAAGCATTGAGATATCACATCTCATGGTATAGGAAGGGTCTCAGGATTGGAATGGGAAGGAGTTGGATATCACATCTCAAGCTATAGGAAGGGTCTCAGGATTGCAATGGGAAGGAGTTTGATATCACATCTCATGCCATAGGAAGGGTCTCAGTTTTGGTAGAAGCATTGAGAAATGACATCTCATGCTATCGGAAGGGTCTCAGGATTGGATTGGGAAGGAGTTGGATATCACATCTCATGTTATAGGAAGGATATCAGGTTTGGTATTAGAAGCATTGAGACATCACATCTCATGCTATAGGAAGGGTCTCAGGATTGGAATGGGAAGCAGTAGTATATGACATCTCATGCCATAGGAAGGGTCTCAGGTTTGGTATAAGCATTGAGATATCACATCTCTGCTATCGGAAGGGTCTCGGGATTGTAATGGTAAGGAGTTTATATATCACATCTCATGTTATAGGAAGGATATCATGTTTGGTATTAGAAGCATTGAGATATCACATCTCATGCTATAGGAAGGATCTCAGGATTGGAATGGGAAGGACTTGGATATCACATCTCATGCTATAGGGAGGGTCACAGGTTTGATATTAGAAGCATTGAGATATCACATCTCATGCTATCGGAAGGGTCTCAGGATTGGAATGGGAAGGAGTTGGATATCACATCTCATGCTAAAGGAAGGGTCTCAGGCTTGGAAGGGGAAGGATTTGGATATCACATCTCATGTTGTAGGACGGGTCTCAGGTTTGGTACTACAAGCATTGAGATATCACATCTCATGGTATAGGAAGGGTCTCAGGATTGGAATGGGAAGGAGTTGGATATCACATCTCAAGCTATAGGAAGGGTCTCAGGATTGCAATGGGAAGGAGTTTGATATCACATCTCATGCCATAGGAAGGGTCTCAGTTTGGTAGAAGCATTGAGAAATGACATCTCATGCTATCGGAAGGGTCTCAGGATTGGATTGGGAAGGAGTTGGATATCCCATCTCATGCTATATGAAGGGTTTCAGGTTTGGTATTAGAAGCATTGAGATATCACATCTCGTGCTATAGGAAGGGTCTCAGGATTGGAATGGGAAGGAGTAGGATATCACATCTCATGCTATAGGAAGGGTCTCAGGTTTGGTATTAGAAGCATTGAGATATCAATTCTCATGGTATAGGAAGGGTCTCAGAATTGGAATGGGAAGGAGTTGGATATCACATCCATGTTATAGGAAGGGTCTCAGGATTGGAATGCGAAGGATTTGGATATCACATCTCTTGCTATAGGAAGGGTCTCAGGTTTTTTATTAGACACATTGAGATATCACATCTCATGCTAAAGGAAGGGTTTCAGGATTCGAATGGGAAGGATTTGGATATCATATCTCATGTTATAGGACGGGTCCCAGGTTTGGTATTAGAAGCACTGAGATATCACATCTCATGCTATCAGAAGGGTCTCAGGATTGGAATGGGAAGGAGTTGGATATCACATCTCATGCTAAAGGGAGGGTCTCAGGTTTGGAAGGGGAAGGATTTGGATATCACATCTCATGTTATCGGAAGGATCTCAGGTTTGGTATTAGAAGCATTGAGATATCACATCTCATGCTATAGGAAGGGTCTCAGGATTGGAATGGGAAGGAGATGGATATCACATCTCATGCTAAAGGAAGGGTCTCATGTTTGGTAGAAGCATTGAGATATCACATCTCATGCTATAGGAAGGGTCTCCGGATTGGAATGGGAAGTAGTTGTACATGACATCTCATGCCATAGGAAGGGTAGCACATATGCTATAGGAAGGGTCTCAGGTTTGGAACACGGGAAGGAGTTGGATATCACATCTCATGCTTTAAGAAGGGTCTCAGTTTTGGTATTAGAAGCATTGAGATATCACATCTCATGCTATAGGAAGGGTCTCAGGATTGGAATGGGAACGAGTTGGAAATCACATCTCATGCTATAAGAAGGGTCTCAGGATTGGATTGGGAAGGAGTCGGATATCACATCCCATGCTATAGGAAAGGTCTCAGGTTTGGAATGGGAATGATTTGTATATCACATCTCTTGCTATAGGAAGGCCCTCAGGTTTGGTATCAGAAACATTGAGATATCACATCTCATGGTATAGGAAGGATCTCAGTATTGGAATGGAAAGGGGTTGGATATCACATCTCATGTTATAGGAAGGATATCAGGTTTGGTATTAGAAGCATTGAGATATCACATCTCATGCTATAGGAAGGGTCTCAGGATTGGAATGGGAAGGAGTTGGATATCACATCTCATGCTATAGGAAGGGTCTCAGGTTTGGTAGAAGCATTGAGATATCACATCTCATGCTATAGGAAGGGTCTCAGGATTGGAATGGGAAGGAGTAGTATATGACATCTCATGCCATAGGAAGGGTCTCAGGTTTGGTATAAGCATTGAGATATCACATCTCTGCTATCGGAAGGGTCTCGGGATTGGAATGGGAAGGAGTTGGATATTACATTCTTGCTATAGGAAGGGTCTCAGGTTTGGAACGGGAAGGAGTTGGATATCCCATCTCATGTCATAGGAAGGATCTCAGGTTTGCTATTAGAAGCACTGAGATATCACATCTCATGCTATAGGAATGGTCTCAGGATTGGAATGGGAAGGAGTTGGATATTACATTCTTGCTATAGGAAGGGTCTCAGGTTTGGAACGGGAAGGAGTTGGATATCACATCTCATGCTTTAAGAAGGGTCTCAGTTTTGGTATTAGAAGCATTGAGATATCACATCTCATGCTATAGGAAGGGTCTCAGGATTGGAATGGGAAGGAGTTGGATATCACATCTCATGCTATAGGAAGGGTCTCAGGTTTGGTATTACAAGCATTGCGATATTACATCTCATGCTATAGGAAGGGTCTCAGGTTTGGAATGGGGAGGATTTGTATATCACATCTCTTGCTATAGGAAGGGCCTCAGGTTTGGTATGAGAAACATTGAGATATCACATCTCATGGTATAGGAAGGATCTCAGGATTGGAATGGGAAGGAGTTGGATATCACATCTCATGTTATAGGAAGGATATCAGGTTTGGTATTAGAAGCATTGAG
This sequence comes from Ambystoma mexicanum, assembly GCF_040938575.1. Lineage (NCBI taxonomy): Eukaryota > Metazoa > Chordata > Amphibia > Caudata > Ambystomatidae > Ambystoma > Ambystoma mexicanum. Next base: position 1,373,638 of record NW_027182471.1, read on the forward strand.
ATATCACATCTCATGCTATAGGAAGGGTCTCTGTTTTGGGATGGGAAGGAGTTGGAGCTAACATCTCATGCTATATGAAGGGTCTCAGGTTTGGTATTAGAAGCTTTGAGATATCACATTTCATACTATAGGAAGGGTCTCTGGTTTGGGATGGGAAGGAGTTGGATATCACATCTCATGCTATAACAAGGGTCTCAGGTTTGGTATTAGAAGCATTGAGATATCACATCTCATGCTATAGGAAGGGTCTCAGGTTTGGAATGGGAAGGAGTTGGATATCACATCTCAGGCTATAGGAAGGATCTCAGGTTTGGAATGAGAAGGAGTTGGATATCACATATCATGTTATATGAAGGCTCTCAGGTTTGGTATTAGAAGCATTGAGATATCACATCTCATGCTATAGTAAGGGTCTCAGGATTGGCATGGGAAGGAGTTTGATATCACATCTCATGCTAAAGGAAGGGTCTCCGGTTTGGAATGGGAAGGAGTTGGATATCACATCTCATGTTATAGGAAGGATCTCAGGTTTGGTATTAGAAACATTGAGATAACACATCTCATGCTATAGGAAGGGTCTCAGGATTGAAATGGGAAGGAGTTGGATATCACATCTCATGCTATCGTAAGGGTCTCAGGATTGGAATAGGAAGGAGTTGGATATCCCATCTCATGCTTTAAGAAGGGTCTCAGGTTTGGTATTAGAAGCATTGAGATATCACATCTCATGCTATAGGAAGGGTCTAAGGATTGGAATGGGAAGGAGTTGGATATCACACATGCTATAGGAAGGGTCTCAGGTTTGGTATTACAAGCATTGTGATATTACATATCATGCTATAGGAAGGGTCTCAGGATTGGATTGGGAAGGAGTTGGATATCACATCTGATGCTATAGGAAAGGTCTCAGGTTTGGAATGGGAAGGATTTGTACATCACATCTCTTGCTATAGGAAGGGCCTCAGGTTTGGTATGAGAAACATTGAAATATCACATCTCATGGTATAGGAAGGATCTCAGGATTGGAATGTGAAGGAGTTGGATATCACATCTCGTGTTATAGGAAGGATATCAAGTTTGGTATTAGAAGCATTGAGATATCACATCTCATGCTATAGGAAGGGTCTCAGGTTTGGTAGAAGCATTGAGATATCACATCTCATGCTATAGGAAGGGTCTCAGGATTGGAATGGGAAGGAGTAGTATATGACCTCTCATGCCATAGGAAGGGTCTCAGGTTTGGTACAAGCATTGAGATATCACATCTCTGCTATCGGAAGGGTCTCAGGTTTGGAAAGGGAAGGAGTTGGATATCACGTCTCATGCTATAGGAAGGTTCTTAGGTTTGGTATTAGAAGCATTGAGATATCACATCTCATGCTATAGGAAGGGTCTCAGTATTGGAATGGGAAGGAGTTGGATATCACATCTCATGCTACAGGAAGGGTCTCAGGTTTGGAATGGGAAGGAATTGGATATCACATCTCATGTTATAGGAAGGATCTCAGGTCTGGTATTAGAAGCATTGTGATATCACATCTCATGCCATAGGAATGGTCTCAGGATTGGAATGGGAAGGAGTTGGATATTACATTCTTGCTATAGGAAGGGTCTCAGGTTTGGTACGGGAAGGAGTTGGATATCACATCTCATGCTTTAAGAAGGGTCTCAGTTTTGGTATTAGAAGCATTGAGATATCACATCTCATGCTCTAGGAAGGGTCTCAGGATTGGAATGGGAAGGAGTTGGATATCACATCTCATGCTATAGGAAGGGTCTCAGGTTTGGTATTACAAGCATTGCGATATTACATCTCATGCTATAGGAAGGGTCTCAGGTTTGGAATGGGGAGGATTTGTATATCACATCTCTTGCTATAGGAAGGGCCTCAGGTTTGGTATGAGAAACATTGAGATATCACATCTCATGGTATAGGAAGGATCTCAGGATTGGAATGGGAAGGAGTTGGATATCACATCTCATGTTATAGGAAGGATATCAGGTTTGGTATTAGAAGCATTGAGATATCACATCTCATGCTATAGGAAGGGTCTCTGTTTTGGGATGGGATGGAGTTGGAGATAACATCTCATGCTATATGAAGGGTCTCAGGTTTGGTATTAGAAGCTTTGAGATATCACATCTCTGCTATCGGAAGGGTCTCGGGATTGGAATGGTAAGGAGTTTATATATCACATCTCATGTTATAGGAAGGATATCATGTTTGGTATTAGAAGCATTGAGATATCACATCTCATGCTATAGGAAGGATCTCATGATTGGAATGGGAAGGACTTGGATATCACATCTCATGCTATAGGGAGGGTCTCAGGTTTGATATTAGAAGCATTGAGATATCACATCTCATGCTATCGGAAGGGTCTCAGGATTGGAATGGGAAGGAGTTGGATATCACATCTCATGCTAAAGGAAGGGTCTCAGGCTTGGAAGGGGAAGGATTTGGATATCACATCTCATGTTGTAGGACGGGTCTCAGGTTTGGTACTACAAGCATTGAGATATCACATCTCATGGTATAGGAAGGGTCTCAGGATTGGAATGGGAAGGAGTTGGATATCACATCTCAAGCTATAGGAAGGGTCTCAGGATTGCAATGGGAAGGAGTTTGATATCACATCTCATGCCATAGGAAGGGTTCTCAGTTTTGGTAGAAGCATTGAGAAATGACATCTCATGCTATCGGAAGGGTCTCAGGATTGGATTGGGAAGGAGTTGGATATCCCATCTCATGCTATATGAAGGGTGTCAGGTTTGGTATTAGAAGCATTGAGATATCACATCTCGTGCTATAGGAAGGGCCTCAGGATTGGAATGGGAAGGAGTAGGATATAACATCTCATGCTATAGGAAGGGTCTCAGGTTTGGTATTAGAAGCATTGAGATATCAATTCTCATGGTATAGGAAGGGTCTCAGAATTGGAATGGGAAGGAGTTGGATATCACATCCATGTTATAGGAAGGGTCTCAGGATTGGAATGCGAAGGATTTGGATATCACATCTCTTGCTATAGGAAGGGTCTCAGGTTTTTTATTAGACACATTGAGATATCACATCTCATGCTAAAGGAAGGGTTTCAGGATTCGAATGGGAAGGATTTGGATATCATATCTCATGTTATAGGACGGGTCCCAGGTTTGGTATTAGAAGCACTGAGATATCACATCTCATGCTATCAGAAGGGTCTCAGGATTGGAATGGGAAGGAGTTGGATATCACATCTCATGCTAAAGGGAGGGTCTCAGGTTTGGAAGGGGAAGGATTTGGATATCACATCTCATGTTATCGGAAGGATCTCAGGTTTGGTATTAGAAGCATTGAGATATCACATCTCATGCTATAGGAAGGGTCTCAGGATTGGAATGGGAAGGAGATGGATATCACATCTCATGCTAAAGGAAGGGTCTCATGTTTGGTAGAAGCATTGAGATATCACATCTCATGCTATAGGAAGGGTCTCCGGATTGGAATGGGAAGTAGTTGTATATGACATCTCATGCCATAGGAAGGGTAGCACATATGCTATAGGAAGGGTCTCAGGTTTGGAACACGGGAAGGAGTTGGATATCACATCTCATGCTTTAAGAAGGGTCTCAGTTTTGGTATTAGAAGCATTGAGATATCACATCTCATGCTATAGGAAGGGTCTCAGGATTGGAATGGGAACGAGTTGGAAATCACATCTCATGCTATAGGAAGGGTCTCAGGATTGGATTGGGAAGGAGTCGGATATCACATCCCATGCTATAGGAAAGGTCTCAGGTTTGGAATGGGAATGATTTGTATATCACATCTCTTGCTATAGGAAGGCCCTCAGGTTTGGTATCAGAAACATTGAGATATCACATCTCATGGTATAGGAAGGATCTCAGTATTGGAATGGAAAGGGGTTGGATATCACATCTCATGTTATAGGAAGGATATCAGGTTTGGTATTAGAAGCATTGAGATATCACATCTCATGCTATAGGAAGGGTCTCAGGATTGGAATGGGAAGGAGTTGGATATCACATCTCATGCTATAGGAAGGGTCTCAGGTTTGGTAGAAGCATTGAGATATCACATCTCATGCTATAGGAAGGGTCTCAGGATTGGAATGGGAAGGAGTAGTATATGACATCTCATGCCATAGGAAGGGTCTCAGGTTTGGTATAAGCATTGAGATATCACATCTCTGCTATCGGAAGGGTCTCGGGATTGGAATGGGAAGGAGTTGGATATTACATTCTTGCTATAGGAAGGGTCTCAGGTTTGGAACGGGAAGGAGTTGGATATCCCATCTCATGTCATAGGAAGGATCTCAGGTTTGCTATTAGAAGCACTGAGATATCACATCTCATGCTATAGGAATGGTCTCAGGATTGGAATGGGAAGGAGTTGGATATTACATTCTTGCTATAGGAAGGGTCTCAGGTTTGGAACGGGAAGGAGTTGGATATCACATCTCATGCTTTAAGAAGGGTCTCAGTTTTGGTATTAGAAGCATTGAGATATCACATCTCATGCTATAGGAAGGGTCTCAGGATTGGAATGGGAAGGAGTTGGATATCACATCTCATGCTATAGGAAGGGTCTCAGGTTTGGTATTACAAGCATTGCGATATTACATCTCATGCTATAGGAAGGGTCTCAGGTTTGGAATGGGGAGGATTTGTATATCACATCTCTTGCTATAGGAAGGGCCTCAGGTTTGGTATGAGAAACATTGAGATATCACATCTCATGGTATAGGAAGGATCTCAGGATTGGAATTGGAAGGAGTTGGATATCACATCTCATGTTATAGGAAGGATATCAGGTTTGGTATTAGAAGCATTGAGATATCACATCTCATGCTATAGGAAGGGTCTCTGTTTTGGGATGGGAAGGAGTTGGAGCTAACATCTCATGCTATATGAAGGGTCTCAGGTTTGGTATTAGAAGCTTTGAGATATCACATTTCATACTATAGGAAGGGTCTCTGGTTTGGGATGGGAAGGAGTTGGATATCACATCTCATGCTATAACAAGGGTCTCAGGTTTGGTATTAGAAGCATTGAGATATCACATCTCATGCTATAGGAAGGGTCTCAGGTTTGGAATGGGAAGGAGTTGGATATCACATCTCAGGCTATAGGAAGGATCTCAGGTTTGGAATGAGAAGGAGTTGGATATCACATATCATGTTATATGAAGGCTCTCAGGTTTGGTATTAGAAGCATTGAGATATCACATCTCATGCTATAGTAAGGGTCTCAGGATTGGCATGGGAAGGAGTTTGATATCACATCTCATGCTAAAGGAAGGGTCTCCGGTTTGGAATGGGAAGGAGTTGGATATCACATCTCATGTTATAGGAAGGATCTCAGGTTTGGTATTAGAAACATTGAGATAACACATCTCATGCTATAGGAAGGGTCTCAGGATTGAAATGGGAAGGAGTTGGATATCACATCTCATGCTATCGTAAGGGTCTCAGGATTGGAATAGGAAGGAGTTGGATATCCCATCTCATGCTTTAAGAAGGGTCTCAGGTTTGGTATTAGAAGCATTGAGATATCACATCTCATGCTATAGGAAGGGTCTAAGGATTGGAATGGGAAGGAGTTGGATATCACACATGCTATAGGAAGGGTCTCAGGTTTGGTATTACAAGCATTGTGATATTACATATCATGCTATAGGAAGGGTCTCAGGATTGGATTGGGAAGGAGTTGGATATCACATCTGATGCTATAGGAAAGGTCTCAGGTTTGGAATGGGAAGGATTTGTACATCACATCTCTTGCTATAGGAAGGGCCTCAGGTTTGGTATGAGAAACATTGAAATATCACATCTCATGGTATAGGAAGGATCTCAGGATTGGAATGTGAAGGAGTTGGATATCACATCTCGTGTTATAGGAAGGATATCAAGTTTGGTATTAGAAGCATTGAGATATCACATCTCATGCTATAGGAAGGGTCTCAGGTTTGGTAGAAGCATTGAGATATCACATCTCATGCTATAGGAAGGGTCTCAGGATTGGAATGGGAAGGAGTAGTATATGACCTCTCATGCCATAGGAAGGGTCTCAGGTTTGGTACAAGCATTGAGATATCACATCTCTGCTATCGGAAGGGTCTCAGGTTTGGAAAGGGAAGGAGTTGGATATCACGTCTCATGCTATAGGAAGGTTCTTAGGTTTGGTATTAGAAGCATTGAGATATCACATCTCATGCTATAGGAAGGGTCTCAGTATTGGAATGGGAAGGAGTTGGATATCACATCTCATGCTACAGGAAGGGTCTCAGGTTTGGAATGGGAAGGAATTGGATATCACATCTCATGTTATAGGAAGGATCTCAGGTCTGGTATTAGAAGCATTGTGATATCACATCTCATGCCATAGGAATGGTCTCAGGATTGGAATGGGAAGGAGTTGGATGTTACATTCTTGCTATAGGAAGGGTCTCAGGTTTGGAACGGGAAGGAGTTGGATATCACATCTCATGCTTTAAGAAGGGTCTCAGTTTTGGTATTAGAAGCATTGAGATATCACATCTCATGCTCTAGGAAGGGTCTCAGGATTGGAATGGGAAGGAGTTGGATATCACATCTCATGCTATAGGAAGGGTCTCAGGTTTGGTATTACAAGCATTGCGATATTACATCTCATGCTATAGGAAGGGTCTCAGGTTTGGAATGGGGAGGATTTGTATATCACATCTCTTGCTATAGGAAGGGCCTCAGGTTTGGTATGAGAAACATTGAGATATCACATCTCATGGTATAGGAAGGATCTCAGGATTGGAATGGGAAGGAGTTGGATATCACATCTCATGTTATAGGAAGGATATCAGGTTTGGTATTAGAAGCATTGAGATATCACATCTCATGCTATAGGAAGGGTCTCTGTTTTGGGATGGGATGGAGTTGGAGATAACATCTCATGCTATATGAAGGGTCTCAGGTTTGGTATTAGAAGCTTTGAGATATCACATCTCTGCTATCGGAAGGGTCTCGGGATTGGAATGGTAAGGAGTTTATATATCACATCTCATGTTATAGGAAGGATATCATGTTTGGTATTAGAAGCATTGAGATATCACATCTCATGCTATAGGAAGGATCTCATGATTGGAATGGGAAGGACTTGGATATCACATCTCATGCTATAGGGAGGGTCTCAGGTTTGATATTAGAAGCATTGAGATATCACATCTCATGCTATCGGAAGGGTCTCAGGATTGGAATGGGAAGGAGTTGGATATCACATCTCATGCTAAAGGAAGGGTCTCAGGCTTGGAAGGGGAAGGATTTGGATATCACATCTCATGTTGTAGGACGGGTCTCAGGTTTGGTACTACAAGCATTGAGATATCACATCTCATGGTATAGGAAGGGTCTCAGGATTGGAATGGGAAGGAGTTGGATATCACATCTCAAGCTATAGGAAGGGTCTCAGGATTGCAATGGGAAGGAGTTTGATATCACATCTCATGCCATAGGAAGGGTTCTCAGTTTTGGTAGAAGCATTGAGAAATGACATCTCATGCTATCGGAAGGGTCTCAGGATTGGATTGGGAAGGAGTTGGATATCCCATCTCATGCTATATGAAGGGTGTCAGGTTTGGTATTAGAAGCATTGAGATATCACATCTCGTGCTATAGGAAGGGCCTCAGGATTGGAATGGGAAGGAGTAGGATATAACATCTCATGCTATAGGAAGGGTCTCAGGTTTGGTATTAGAAGCATTGAGATATCAATTCTCATGGTATAGGAAGGGTCTCAGAATTGGAATGGGAAGGAGTTGGATATCACATCCATGTTATAGGAAGGGTCTCAGGATTGGAATGCGAAGGATTTGGATATCACATCTCTTGCTATAGGAAGGGTCTCAGGTTTTTTATTAGACACATTGAGATATCACATCTCATGCTAAAGGAAGGGTTTCAGGATTCGAATGGGAAGGATTTGGATATCATATCTCATGTTATAGGACGGGTCCCAGGTTTGGTATTAGAAGCACTGAGATATCACATCTCATGCTATCAGAAGGGTCTCAGGATTGGAATGGGAAGGAGTTGGATATCACATCTCATGCTAAAGGGAGGGTCTCAGGTTTGGAAGGGGAAGGATTTGGATATCACATCTCATGTTATCGGAAGGATCTCAGGTTTGGTATTAGAAGCATTGAGATATCACATCTCATGCTATAGGAAGGGTCTCAGGATTGGAATGGGAAGGAGATGGATATCACATCTCATGCTAAAGGAAGGGTCTCATGTTTGGTAGAAGCATTGAGATATCACATCTCATGCTATAGGAAGGGTCTCCGGATTGGAATGGGAAGTAGTTGTATATGACATCTCATGCCATAGGAAGGGTAGCACATATGCTATAGGAAGGGTCTCAGGTTTGGAACACGGGAAGGAGTTGGATATCACATCTCATGCTTTAAGAAGGGTCTCAGTTTTGGTATTAGAAGCATTGAGATATCACATCTCATGCTATAGGAAGGGTCTCAGGATTGGAATGGGAACGAGTTGGAAATCACATCTCATGCTATAGGAAGGGTCTCAGGATTGGATTGGGAAGGAGTCGGATATCACATCCCATGCTATAGGAAAGGTCTCAGGTTTGGAATGGGAATGATTTGTATATCACATCTCTTGCTATAGGAAGGCCCTCAGGTTTGGTATCAGAAACATTGAGATATCACATCTCATGGTATAGGAAGGATCTCAGTATTGGAATGGAAAGGGGTTGGATATCACATCTCATGTTATAGGAAGGATATCAGGTTTGGTATTAGAAGCATTGAGATATCACATCTCATGCTATAGGAAGGGTCTCAGGATTGGAATGGGAAGGAGTTGGATATCACATCTCATGCTATAGGAAGGGTCTCAGGTTTGGTAGAAGCATTGAGATATCACATCTCATGCTATAGGAAGGGTCTCAGGATTGGAATGGGAAGGAGTAGTATATGACATCTCATGCCATAGGAAGGGTCTCAGGTTTGGTATAAGCATTGAGATATCACATCTCTGCTATCGGAAGGGTCTCGGGATTGGAATGGGAAGGAGTTGGATATTACATTCTTGCTATAGGAAGGGTCTCAGGTTTGGAACGGGAAGGAGTTGGATATCCCATCTCATGTCATAGGAAGGATCTCAGGTTTGCTATTAGAAGCACTGAGATATCACATCTCATGCTATAGGAATGGTCTCAGGATTGGAATGGGAAGGAGTTGGATATTACATTCTTGCTATAGGAAGGGTCTCAGGTTTGGAACGGGAAGGAGTTGGATATCACATCTCATGCTTTAAGAAGGGTCTCAGTTTTGGTATTAGAAGCATTGAGATATCACATCTCATGCTATAGGAAGGGTCTCAGGATTGGAATGGGAAGGAGTTGGATATCACATCTCATGCTATAGGAAGGGTCTCAGGTTTGGTATTACAAGCATTGCGATATTACATCTCATGCTATAGGAAGGGTCTCAGGTTTGGAATGGGGAGGATTTGTATATCACATCTCTTGCTATAGGAAGGGCCTCAGGTTTGGTATGAGAAACATTGAGATATCACATCTCATGGTATAGGAAGGATCTCAGGATTGGAATTGGAAGGAGTTGGATATCACATCTCATGTTATAGGAAGGATATCAGGTTTGGTATTAGAAGCATTGAGATATCACATCTCATGCTATAGGAAGGGTCTCTGTTTTGGGATGGGAAGGAGTTGGAGATAACATCTCATGCTATATGAAGGGTCTCAGGTTTGGTATTAGAAGCTTTGAGATGTCACATTTCATACTATAGGAAGGGTCTCTGGTTTGGGATGGGAAGGAGTTGGATATCACATCTCATGCTATAACAAGGGTCTCAGGTTTGGTATTAGAAGCATTGAGATATCACATCTCATGCTATAGGAAGGGTCTCAGGTTTGGAATGGGAAGGAGTTGGATATCACATCTCAGGCTATAGGAAGGATCTCAGTTTTGGAATGAGAAGGAGTTGGATATCACATATCATGTTATATGAAGGCTCTCAGGTTTGGTATTAGAAGCATTGAGATATCACATCTCATGCTATAGTAAGGGTCTCAGGATTGGCATGGGAAGGAGTTTGATATCATATCTCATGCTAAAGGAAGGGTCTCCGGTTTGGAATGGGAAGGAGTTGGATATCACATCTCATGTTACAGGAAGGATCTCAGGTTTGGTATTAGAAACTTTGAGATAACACATCTCATGCTATAGGAAGGGTCTCAGGATTGAAATGGGAAAGAGTTGGATATCACATCTCATGCTATCGTAAGGGTCTCAGGATTGGAATAGGAAGGAGTTGGATATCCCATCTCATGCTTTAAGAAGGGTCTCAGGTTTGGTATTAGAAGCATTGAGATATCACATCTCATGCTATAGGAAGGGTCTAAGGATTGGAATGGGAAGGAGTTGGATATCACACATGCTATAGGAAGGGTCTCAGGTTTGGTATTACAAGCATTGTGATATTACATCTCATGCTATAGGAAGGGTCTCAGGATTGGATTGGGAAGGAGTTGGATATCACATCTGATGCTATAGGAAGGGTCTCAGGTTTGGAATGGGAAGGATTTGTACATCACATCTCTTGCTATAGGAAGGGCCTCAGGTTTGGTATGAGAAACATTGAAATATCACATCTCATGGTATAGGAAGGATCTCAGGATTGGAATGTGAAGGAGTTGGATATCACATCTCGTGTTATAGGAAGGATATCAAGTTTGGTATTAGAAGCATTGAGATATCACATCTCATGCTATAGGAAGGGTCTCAGGTTTGGTAGAAGCATTGAGATATCACATCTCATGCTATAGGAAGGGTCTCAGGATTGGAATGGGAAGGAGTAGTATATGACCTCTCATGCCATAGGAATGGTCTCAGGTTTGGTACAAGCATTGAGATATCACATCTCTGCTATCGGAAGGGTCTCAGGTTTGGAAAGGGAAGGAGTTGGATATCACGTTCCATGCTATAGGAAGGTTCTCAGGTTTGGTATTAGAAGCATTGAGATATCACATCTCATGCTATAGGAAGGGTCTCAGTATTGGAATGGGAAGGAGTTGGATATCACATCTCATGCTACAGGAAGGGTCTCAGGTTTGGAATGGGAAGGAATTGGATATCACATCTCATGTTATAGGAAGGATCTCAGGTCTGGTATTAGAAGCATTGTGATATCACATCTCATGCCATAGGAAGGGTCTCAGGTTTGGAGTGGGAAGGAGTTGGATATCACATCTCATGCTATAGGAAGGGTCTCAGGTTTGGTAGAAGCATTGAGATATCACATATCATGCTATAGGAAGGGTGTCCGGATTGGAATGGGTAGTAGTTGTATATTACATCTCATGCCATAGGAAGGGTCTCAGGTTTGGTATAAGCATTGAGATATCACATCTCTGCTATCGGAAGGGTCTCAGGATTGGAATGGGAAGGAGTTGGATATCCCATCTCATGTTATAGGAAGGGTCTCAGGTTTGGTATTAGAAGCATTGAGATATCACATCTCATGCTATAGGAAAGGTCTCAGGATTGGGATGGGAAGTAGTTGTATATTACATCTCATGCCATAGGAAGGGTCTCAGGTTTGGTATAAGCATTGAGATATCACATCTCTGCTATCGGAAGGGTCTCAGGATTGGAATGGGAAGGAGTTGGATATCCCATCTCATGTTATAGGACGGGTCTCAGGTGTGGTATTAGAAGGATTGAGATATCACATTGCATGCTGTAGGAAGGGTCTCAGGTTTGGAATGGGAAGGAATTGGATATCACATCTCATGTCATAGGAAGGATCTCAGGTTTGCTATTAGAAGCATTGAGATATTACTTCTCAAGCTATAGGAAGGGTCTCAGGTTTGGAAAGGGAAGGATTTGGATTTCACATCTCATGTTGTAGGATGGTTCTCATGTTTGGTTTTAGAAGCATTGAGATATCACATCTCATGCTATCGGAAGGGTCTCAGGTTTGGAAAGGGAAGGATTTGGATTTCACATATGTTATAGGATGGTTCTCGGTTTGGTTTTAGAAGCAGTAAGATATCACATCTCATGCTATAGGAAGGGTCTCAGGTTTGGAATGGGAAGGAGTTGGATACAAATCTCATGTTATAGGAAGGATGTCAGGTTTGGTATTAGAAGCATTGAGATATCACATATCATGCTATAGGAAAGGTCTCAGGATTGGAATGGGAAGGAGTTGGATATCACATCACATGCTAAAGGAAAGGTCTCAGGTTTGGAAGGGGAAGGATTTGGATCTCACATATGTTTTAGGACGGGTGTCAGGTTTGGTATTAGAAGCATTGAGATATCACATCTCATGGTATAGGAAGGGTCTCAGGATTGGAATGGGAAGGAGTTGGATAGCACATCTCAAGCTATCTCAGGATTGGAATGGGAAGGAGTTTGATATCACATCTCAAGCTATAGGAAGGGTCTCAGGTTTGGAAAGGGAATGATTTGGATTTCACATGTTACAGGATAGTTCTCATGTTTGGTTTTAGAAGCATTGAGATATCACATCTCATGTTATAGGAAGGATCTCAGGTTTGGTATTAGAAGCATTGAGATATCACATCTCATGCTATAGGAAGGGTCTCAGGTTTGGAATGGGAAGGAGTTGGATATCACATCTCATGCTATAGGAAGGATCTCAGGTTTGGTGTTAGAAGCATTGAGATATCAGATCTCATGCTATCGGAAGGATCTCAGGTTTGGTATTAGAAGCATTGAGATATCACATCTCATGCTACCAGAAGGGTCTCAGGATTGGAATGGGAAGGAGTCGGATATCACATCTCATGCTAAAGGGAGGGTTTCAGGTTTGGAAGTGGAAGGATTTGGATATCACATCTCATGTTATAGGAAGATCTCAGGTTTGGTATTAGAAGCATTGAGATATCACATCTCATGCTATCGGAAGGATCTCAGGTTTGGTATTAGAAGCATTGAGATATCACATCTCATGCTATAGGAAGGGTCTCAGGATTGGAATGGGAAGGAGTTGGATATCACATCTCATGCTATAGGAAGGGTCTCAGGTTTGGTATTACAAACATTGTGATATTACATCTCATGCTATAGGAAGGGTTTCAGGATTGGATTGGGAAGGAGTTGGATATCACATCTCATGCTATAGGAAGGGTCTCAGGTTTGGAATGGGAAGGATTTGTACATCACATCTCTTGCTATAGGAAGGGCCTCAGGTTTGGTAAGAGAAACATTAAGATATCACATCTCATGCTATCGGAAGGGTCTCAGGATTGGAATGGGAAGGAGTTGGATATCACATCTCAAGCTATCTCAGGATTGGAATGGGAAGGAGTTTGATATCACATCTCAAGCTATAGGAAGGGTCTCAAGTTTGGAAGGGGAAGGATTTGGATTTCACATCTGATGTTTTAGGACGGGTCTCAGGTTTGGTATTAGAAACATTGAGATATCACATCTCATGGTATAGGAAGGGTTTCAGGATTGGAATGGGAAGGAGTTGGATATCACATCTCATGCAATAGGAAGGGTCTCAGGTTTGATAGAAGCATTGAGATATCACATCTCATGCTATAGGAAGGGTCATAGGATTGGAATGGGAAGGAGTTGGATATCACATCTCATGCCATAGGAAGAGTCTCAGGTTTGGTATAAGCATTGAGATATCACATCTCTGCTATCGTAGGGGTCTCAGGATTGGAATAGGAAGGAGTTGGATATCCCATCTCATGCTTTAAGAAGGGTCTCAGGTTTGGTATTAGAAGCATTGAGATATCACATCTCATGCTATAGGAAGGGTCTAAGGATTGGAATGGGAAGGAGTTGGATATCACATCTTATGCTATAGGAAGGGTCTCAGGTTTGGAATTACAAGCATTGTGATATTATATCTCATGCTATAGGAAGGGTCTCAGGATTGGATTGGGAAGGAGTTGGATATCACATCTCATGCTATAGGAAGGGTCTCAGGTTTGGAATGGGAAGGGTTTGTACATCACATCTCTTGCTATAGGAAGGGCCTCAGGTTTGGTATGAGAAACATTGAGATATCACATCTCATGTTATAGGAAGGATATCAGGTTTGGTATTAGAAGCATTGAGATATCACATCTCATGATATAGGAAGGGTCTCAGGATTGGAATGGGAAGGAGTTGGATATCACATCTCATGCTATAGGAAGGGTCTCAGGTTTGGTAGAAGCATTGAGATATCACATCTCATGCTATAGGAAGGGTCTCCGGATTGGAATGGGAAGTAGTTGTATATGACATCTCATGCCATAGGAAGGGTAGCACATATGCTATAGGAAGGGTCTCAGGTTTGGAACACGGGAAGGAGTTGGATATCACATCTCATGCTTTAAGAAGGGTCTCAGTTTTGGTATTAGAAGCATTGAGATATCACATCTCATGCTATAGGAAGGGTCTCAGGATTGGAATGGGAACGAGTTGGATATCACATCTTATGCTATAGGAAGGGTCTCAGGATTGGATTGGGAAGGAGTCAGATATCACATCCCATGCTATAGGAAAGGTCTCAGGTTTGGAATGGGAATGATTTGTATTTCACATCTCTTGCTATAGGAAGGGCCTCAGGTTTGGTATCAGAAACATTGAGATATCACATCTCATGGTATAGGAAGGATCTCAGTATTGGAATGGAAAGGGGTTGGATATCACATCTCATGTTATAGGAAGGATATCAGGTTTGGTATTAGAAGCATTGAGATATCACATCTCATGCTATAGGAAGGGTCTCAGGATTGGAATGGGAAGGAGTTGGATATCACATCTCATGCTATAGGAAGGGTCTCAGGTTTGGTAGAAGCATTAAGATATCACATCTCATGCTATAGTAAGGGTCTCAGGATTGGAATGGGAAGGAGTAGTATATGACATCTCATGCCATAGGAAGGGTCTCAGGTTTGGTATAAGCATTGAGATATCACATCTCTGCTATCGGAAGGGTCTCGGGATTGGAATGGGAAGGAGTTGGATATTACATTCTTGCTATAGGAAGGGTCTCAGGTTTGGAACGGGAAGGAGTTGGATATCCCATCTCATGTCATAGGAAGGATCTCAGGTTTGCTATTAGAAGCACTGAGATATCACATCTCATGCTATAGGAATGGTCTCAGGATTGGAATGGGAAGGAGTTGGATATTACATTCTTGCTATAGGAAGGGTCTCAGGTTTGGAACGGGAAGGAGTTGGATATCACATCTCATGCTTTAAGAAGGGTCTCAGTTTTGGTATTAGAAGCATTGAGATATCACATCTCATGCTCTAGGAAGGGTCTCAGGATTGGAATGGGAAGGAGTTGGATATCACATCTCATGCTATAGGAAGGGTCTCAGGTTTGGTATTACAAGCATTGCGATATTACATCTCATGCTATAGGAATGGTCTCAGGTTTGGAATGGGGAGGATTTGTATATCACATCTCTTGCTATAGGAAGGGCCTCAGGTTTGGTATGAGAAACATTGAGATATCACATCTCATGGTATAGGAAGGATCTCAGGATTGGAATGGGAAGGAGTTGGATATCACATCTCATGTTATAGGAAGGATATCAGGTTTGGTATTAGAAGCATTGAGATATCACATCTCATGCTATAGGAAGGGTCTCTGTTTTGGGATGGGAAGGAGTTGGAGATAACATCTCATGCTATATGAAGGGTCTCAGGTTTGGTATTAGAAGCTTTGAGATATCACATTTCATACTATAGGAAGGGTCTCTGGTTTGGGATGGGAAGGAGTTGGATATCACATCTCATGCTATAACAAGGGTCTCAGGTTTGGTATTAGAAGCATTGAGATATCACATCTCATGCTATAGGAAGGGTCTCAGGTTTGGAATGGGAAGGAGTTGGATATCACATATCATGTATATGAAGGCTCTCAGGTTTGGTATTAGAAGCATTGAGATATCACATCTCATGCTATAGTAAGGGTCTCAGGATTGGCATGGGAAGGAGTTTGATATCACATCTCATGCTAAAGGAAGGGTCTCCGGTTTGGAATGGGAAGGAGTTGGATATCACATCTCATGTTATAGGAAGGATCTCAGGTTTGGTATTAGAAACATTGAGATAACACATCTCATGCTATAGGAAGGGTCTCAGGATTGAAATGGGAAGGAGTTGGATATCACATCTCATGCTATCATAAGGGTCTCAGGATTGGAATAGGAAGGAGTTGGATATCCCATCTCATGCTTTAAGAAGGGTCTCAGGTTTGGTATTAGAAGCATTGAGATATCACATCTCATACTATAGGAAGGGTCTAAGGATTGGAATGGGAAGGAGTTGGATATCACACATGCTATAGGAAGGGTCTCAGGTTTGGTATTACAAGCATTGTGATATTACATCTCATGCTATAGGAAGGGTCTCAGGTTTGGAATGGGAAGGATTTGTACATCACATCTCTTGCTATAGGAAGGGCCTCAGGTTTGGTATGAGAAACATTGAAATATCACATCTCATGGTATAGGAAGGATCTCAGGATTGGAATGTGAAGGAGTTGGATATCACATCTCGTGTTATAGGAAGGATATCAAGTTTGGTATTAGAAGCATTGAGATATCACATCTCATGCTATAGGAAGGGTCTCAGGTTTGGTAGAAGCATTGAGATATCACATCTCATGCTATAGGAAGGGTCTCAGGATTGGAATGGGAAGGAGTAGTATATGACCTCTCATGCCATAGGAAGGGTCTCAGGTTTGGTACAAGCATTGAGATATCACATCTCTGCTATCGGAAGGGTCTCAGGTTTGGATTGGGAAGGAGTTGGATATCACATCTGATGCTATAGGAAAGGTCTCAGGTTTGGAATGGGAAGGATTTGTACATCACATCTCTTGCTATAGGAAGGGCCTCAGGTTTGGTATGAGAAACATTGAAATATCACATCTCATGGTATAGGAAGGATCTCAGGATTGGAATGTGAAGGAGTTGGATATCACATCTCGTGTTATAGGAAGGATATCAAGTTTGGTATTAGAAGCATTGAGATATCACATCTCATGCTATAGGAAGGGTCTCAGGTTTGGTAGAAGCATTGAGATATCACATCTCATGCTATAGGAAGGGTCTCAGGATTGGAATGGGAAGGAGTAGTATATGACCTCTCATGCCATAGGAAGGGTCTCAGGTTTGGTACAAGCATTGAGATATCACATCTCTGCTATCGGAAGGGTCTCAGGTTTGGAAAGGGAAGGAGTTGGATATCACGTCTCATGCTATAGGAAGGTTCTCAGGTTTGGTATTAGAAGCATTGAGATATCACATCTCATGCTATAGGAAGGGTCTCAGTATTGGAATGGGAAGGAGTTGGATATCAAATCTCATGCTACAGGAAAGGTCTCAGGTTTGGAATAGGAAGGAATTGGATATTGCATCTCATGTTATAGGAAGGATCTCAGGTCTGGTATTAGAAGCATTGTGATATCACATCTCATGCCATAGGAAGGGTCTCAGGTTTGGAGTGGGAAGGAGTTGGATATCACATCTCATGCTATAGGAAGGGTCTCAGGTTTGGTAGAAGCATTGAGATATCACATCTCATGCTATAGGAAGGGTCTCCGGATTGGAATGGGTAGTAGTTGTATATTACATCTCATGCCATAGGAAGGGTCTCAGGTTTGGTATAAGCATTGAGATATCACATCTCTGCTATCGGAAGGGTCTCAGGATTGGAATGGGAAGGAGTTGGATATCCCATCTCATGTTATAGGAAGGGTCTCAGGTTTGGTATTAGAAGCATTGAGATATCACATCTCATGCTATAGGAAAGGTCTCAGGATTGGGATGGGAAGGACTTGGATATCTCATCTCATGTTATAGGACGGGTCTCAGGTGTGGTATTAGAAGGATTGAGATATCACATCGCATGCTGTAGGAAGGGTCTCAGGTTTGGAATGGGAAGGAATTGGATATCACATCTCATGTCATAGGAAGGATCTCAGGTTTGCTATTAGAAGCATTGAGATATCACTTCTCATGCTATAGGAATGGTCTCAGGATTGGAATGGGAAGGAGTTGGATATTACATTCTTGCTATATGAAGGGTCTCAGGTTTGGAATGGGAAGGAGTTGGATGTCACATATGCTATAGGAAGGGTCTCAGGTTTGGAACGGGAAGTAGTTGGATATCACATCTCATGCTTTAAGAAGGGTCTCAGTTTTGGTATTAAAAGCATTGAGATATCACATCTCATGCTATAGGAAGGGTCTCAGGATTGGAATGGGAAGGAGTTGGATATCACATCTCATGCTATAGGAATGGTCTCAGGTTTGGTATTACAAGCATTGTGATATTACATCTCATGCTATAGGAAGGGTCTCAGGATTGGATTGGGAAAGAGTCGGATATCACATCTCATGCTATAGGAAGGGTCTCAGGTTTGGAATGGGAAGGATTTGTATATCACATCTCTTGCTATAGGAAGGGCCTCAGGTTTGGTATGAGAAACATTGAGATATCACATCTCATGGTATAGGAAGGATCTCAGTATTGGAATGGAAAGGAGTTGGATATCACATCTCATGTTATAGGAAGGATATCAGGTTTGGTATTAGAAGCATTGAGACATCACATCTCATGCTATAGGAAGGGTCTCAGGATTGGAATGGGAAGGAGTTGGATATCACATCTCATGCTATAGGAAGGGTCTCAAGTTTGGTAGAAGCATTGAGATATCACATCTCATGCTATAGGAAGGGTCCCAGGATTGGAATGGGAAGCAGTAGTATATGACATCTCATGCCATAGGAAGGGTCTCAGGTTTGGTATAAGCATTGAGATATCACATCTCTGCTATCGGAAGGGTCTCGGGATTGGAATGGTAAGGAGTTTATATATCACATCTCATGTTATAGGAAGGATATCATGTTTGGTATTAGAAGCATTGAGATATCACATCTCATGCTATAGGAAGGATCTCAGGATTGGAATGGGAAGGACTTGGATATCACATCTCATGCTATAGGGAGGGTCTCAGGTTTGATATTAGAAGCATTGAGATATCACATCTCATGCTATCAGAAGGGTCTCAGGATTGGAATGGGAAGGAGTTGGATATCACATCTCATGCTAAAGGAAGGGTCTCAGGCTTGGAAGGGGAAGGATTTGGATATCACATCTCATGTTGTAGGACGGGTCTCAGGTTTGGTACTACAAGCATTGAGATATCACATCTCATGGTATAGGAAGGGTCTCAGGATTGGAATGGGAAGGAGTTGGATATCACATCTCAAGCTATAGGAAGGGTCTCAGGATTGGAATGGGAAGGAGTTTGATATCACATCTCATGCCATAGGAAGGGTCTCAGTTTTGGTAGAAGCATTGAGAAATGACATCTCATGCTATCGGAAGGGTCTCAGGATTGGATTGGGAAGGAGTTGGATATCCCATCTCATGCTATATGAAGGGTGTCAGGTTTGGTATTAGAAGCATTGAGATATCACATCTCGTGCTATAGGAAGGGTCTCAGGATTGGAATGGGAAGGAGTAGGATATCACATCTCATGCTATAGGAAGGGTCTCAGGTTTGGTATTAGAAGCATTGAGATATCAATTCTCATGGTATAGGAAGGGTCTCAGAATTGGAATGGGAAGGAGTTGGATATCACATCCATGTTATAGGAAGGGTCTCAGGATTGGAATGCGAAGGATTTGGATATCACATCTCTTGCTATAGGAAGGGTCTCAGGTTTTTTATTAGACACATTGAGATATCACATCTCATGCTAAAGGAAGGGTTTCAGGATTCGAATGGGAAGGATTTGGATATCATATCTCATGTTATAGGACGGGTCCCAGGTTTGGTATTAGAAGCACTGAGATATCACATCTCATGGTATAGGAAGGGTCTCAGGATTGGAATGGGAAGGAGTTGGATATCCCTTCTCATGCTATAGGAAGGGTCTCAGGTTGGAATGGGAAGGAGTTGGATATCACATCTCATGTTATAGGAAGGGTCTCGGGATTGGAATGGGAAGGATTTGGATATCATATCTCTTGCTATAGGAAGGGTCTCATGTTTTTTATTAGAAACAGAAATATCACATCTCGTGGTATAGGAAGGGTTTCAGGATTGGAATTGGAAGGATTTGGATATCACATCTCATGCTAAAGGAAGGGTCTCAGGTTTGGAAGGGGAAGGAGTAGGATATCACATCTCATGCTAAAGGAAGGGTCTCAGGTTTGATAGAAGCATTGAAATATTACAGCTCATGCTATAGGAAGGGTCTCAGGATTGGAATGGGAAGGAGTTGGATATCACATCTCATGCTAAAGGAAGGGTCTCAGGTTTGATAGAAGCATTGAGATATCACATCTCATGCTATAGGAAGGGTCTCAGGTTTGGTATAAGCATTGAGATATCACATCTCTGCTATCGGAAGGGTCTCAGGATAGGAATGGGAAGGACTTAGATATCACATCTCATGCTATAGGGAGGGTCTCAGTTTTGATATTAGAAGCATTGAGATATCACATCTCATGCTATCGGAAGGGTCTCAGGATTGGAATGGGAAGGAGTTGGATATCACATCTCAAGCTATCTCAGGATTGGAATGGGAAGGAGTTTGATATCACATCTCAAGCTATAGGAAGGGTCTCAGGTTTGGAAGGGGAAGGATTTGGATCTCACATCTCATGTTTTAGGACGGGTCTCAGGTTTGGTATTAGAAGCATTGAGATATCACATCTCATGGTATAATAAGGGTCTCAGGATTGGAATGGGAAGGAGTTTGATATCACATCTCAAGCTATAGGAAGGGTCTCAGGTTTGGGAAGTGAAGGATTTGGATAGCACATCTCATGTTATAGGATGGTTCTCATGTTTGGTTTTAGAAGCATTGAGATATCACATCTCATGCTATAGGAAAGGTCTCAGGATTGGGATGGGAAGGACTTGGATATCTCATCTCATGTTATAGGACGGGTCTCAGGTGTGGTATTAGAAGGATTGAGATATCACATCGCATGCTGTAGGAAGGGTCTCAGGTTTGGAATGGGAAGGAATTGGATATCACATCTCATGTCATAGGAAGGATCTCAGGTTTGCTATTAGAAGCATTGAGATATCACTTCTCATGCTATAGGAATGGTCTCAGGATTGGAATGGGAAGGAGTTGGATATTACATTCTTGCTATATGAAGGGTCTCAGGTTTGGAATCGGAAGGAGTTGAATGTCACATATGCTATAGGAAGGGTCTCAGGTTTGGAACGGGAAGCAGTTGGATATCACATCTCATGCTTTAAGAAGGGTCTCAGTTTTGGTATTAGAAGCATTGAGATATCACATCTCATGCTATAGGAAGGGTCTCAGGATTGGAATGGGAAGGAGTTGGATATCACATCTCATGCTATAGGAATGGTCTCAGGTTTGGTATTACAAGCATTGTGATATTACATCTCATGCTATAGGAAGGGTCTCAGGATTGGATTGGGAAAGAGTCGGATATCACATCTCATGCTATAGGAAGGGTCTCAGGTTTGGAATGGGAAGGATTTGTATATCACATCTCTTGCTATAGGAAGGGCCTCAGGTTTGGTATGAGAAACATTGAGATATCACATCTCATGGTATAAGAAGGATCTCAGTATTGGAATGGAAAGGAGTTGGATATCACATCTCATGTTATAGGAAGGGTCTCAAGTTTGGTAGAAGCATTGAGATATCACATCTCATGCTATAGGAAGGGTCTCAGGATTGGAATGGGAAGGAGTTGGATATCACATCTCATGCTATAGGAAGGGTCTCAAGTTTGGTAGAAGCATTGAGATATCACATCTCATGCTATAGGAAGGGTCTCAGGATTGGAATGGGAAGCAGTAGTATATGACATCCCATGCCATAGGAAGGGTCTCAGGTTTGGTATAAGCATTGAGATATCACATCTCTGCTATCGGAAGGGTCTCGGGATTGGAATGGTAAGGAGTTTATATATCACATCTCATGTTATAGGAAGGATATCATGTTTGGTATTAGAAGCATTGAGATATCACATCTCATGCTATAGGAAGGATCTCAGGATTGGAATGGGAAGGACTTGGATATCACATCTCATGCTATAGGGAGGGTCTCAGGTTTGATATTAGAAGCATTGAGATATCACATCTCATGCAATCGGAAGGGTCTCAGGATTGGAATGGGAAGGAGTTGGATATCACATCTCATGCTAAAGGAAGGGTCTCAGGCTTGGAAGGGGAAGGATTTGGATATCACATCTCATGTTGTAGGACGGGTCTCAGGTTTGGTACTACAAGCATTGAGATATCACATCTCATGGTATAGGAAGGTTCTCAGGATTGGAATGGGAAGGAGTTGGATATCACATCTCAAGCTATAGGAAGGGTCTCAGGATTGGAATGGGAAGGAGTTTGATATCACATCTCATGCCATAGGAAGGGTCTCAGTTTTGGTAGAAGCATTGAGAAATGACATCTCATGCTATCGGAAGGGTCTCAGGATTGGATTGGGAAGGAGTTGGATATCCCATCTCATGCTATATGAAGGGTGTCAGGTTTGGTATTAGAAGCATTGAGATATCACATCTCGTGCTATAGGAAGGGTCTCAGGATTGGAATGGGAAGGAGTAGGATATCACATCTCATGCTATAGGAAGGGTCTCAGGTTTGGTATTAGAAGCATTGAGATATCAATTCTCATGGTATAGGAAGGGTCTCAAATATGGAATGGGAAGGAGTTGGATATCACATCCATGTTATAGGAAGGGTCTCAGGATTGGAATGCGAAGGATTTGGATATCACATCTCTTGCTATAGGAAGGGTCTCAGGTTTTTTATTAGACACATTGAGATATCACATCTCATGCTAAAGGAAGGGTTTCAGGATTCGAATGGGAAGGATTTGGATATCATATCTCATGTTATAGGACGGGTCCCAGGTTTGGTATTAGAAGCACTGAGATATCACATCTCATGGTATAGGAAGGGTCTCAGGATTGGAATGGGAAGGAGTTGGATATCCCTTCTCATGCTATAGGAAGGGTCTCAGGTTAGAATGGGAAGGAGTTGGATATCACATCTCATGCTAAAGGAAGGGTCTCAGGTTTGATAGAAGCATTGAAATATTACAGCTCATGCTATAGGAAGGGTCTCAGGATTGGAATGGGAAGGAGTTGGATATCACATCTCATGCTAAAGGAAGGGTCTCAGGTTTGATAGAAACATTGAGATATCACATCTCATGCTATAGGAAGGGTCTCAGGTTTGGTATAAGCATTGAGATATCACATCTCTGCTATCGGAAGGGTCTCAGGATAGGAATGGGACGGACTTGGATATCACATCTCATGCTATAGGGAGGGTCTCAGTTTTGATATTAGAAGCATTGAGATATCACATCTCATGCTATCGGAAGGGTCTCAGGATTGGAATGGGAAGGAGTTGGATATCACATCTCAAGCTATCTCAGGATTGGAATGGGAAGGAGTTTGATATCACATCTCAAGCTATAGGAAGGGTCTCAGGTTTGGAAGGGGAAGGATTTGGATCTCACATCTCATGTTTTAGGACGGGTCTCAGGTTTGGTATTAGAAGCATTGAGATATCACATCTCATGGTATAATAAGGGTCTCAGGATTGGAATGGGAAGGAGTTTGATATCACATCTCAAGCTATAGGAAGGGTCTCAGGTTTGGGAAGGGAAGGATTTGGATAGCACATCTCATGTTATAGGATGGTTCTCATGTTTGGTTTTAGAAGCATTGAGATATCACATCTCATGCTATCGGAAAGGTCTCAGGTTTGGAATGGGAAGGAGTTGGATATCACATCTCATGTTATAGGAAGGATCTCAGGTTTGGTATTAGAGGCATTGAGATATCATATCTCATGCTATATGAAGGGTCTCAGGATTGGAATGTGAAGGATTTGGATATCACATCTCATGCTAAAGGAAGGGTCTCGGGTTTGGCAGAAGCATTGAGATATCACATCTCATGCTATAGGAAGGGTCTCAGGATTGGAATGGGAAGGATTTGGATATCACATCTCATGCCATAGTAAGGGTCTCAGGTTTGGTATAAGCATTGAGATATCACATCTCTGCTATCGGAAGGGTCTCAGGATTGGATTGGGAAGGAGTTGGATATCCCTTCTCATGCTATAGGAAGGGTCTCAGGTTGGAATGGGAAGGAGTTGGATATCACATCTCATGTTATAGGTAGGGTCTCAGGATTGGAATGGGAAGGATTTGGATATCACATCTCTTGCTATAGGAAGGGTCTCAGTTTTTTATTAGAAACATTGAGATATCACATCTCATGCTATAGGAAGGGTTTCAGGATTGGAATGGGAAGGATTTGGATATCACATCTCATGCTAAAGGAAGGGTCTCAGGTTTGGAAGGGGAAGGAGTTGGATATCACAACTCATGGTAAAGGAAGGGTCTCAGGTTTGATAGAAGCATTGAGATATTACAGCTCATGCTATAGGAAGGGTCTCAGGATTGGAATGGGAAGGAGTTGGATATCACATCTCATGCTAAATGAAGGGTCTCAGGTTTGATAGAAGCATTGAGATATCACATCTCATGCTATAGGAAGGGTCTCAGGTTTGGTATAAGCATTGAGATATCACATCTCTGCTATCGGAAGGGTCTCAGGATAGGAATGGGAAGGACTTAGATATCACATCTCATGCTATAGGGAGGGTCTCAGTTTTGATATTAGAAGCATTGAGATATCACATCTCATGCTATCGGAAGGGTCTCAGGATTGGAATGGGAAGGAGTTGGATATCACATCTCAAGCTATCTCAGGATTGGAATGGGAAGGAGTTTGATATCACATCTCAAGCTATAGGAAGGGTCTCAGGTTTGGAAGGGGAAGGATTTGGATCTCACATCTCATGTTTTAGGACGGTCTCAGGTTTGGTATTAGAAGCATTGAGATATTTTCTTTTATTTTTTATTTATTTGCATTTGTTAAGCGCGCTTGCAGCCCGTAAGGCATCGAGGCGCTGTTACAGAGGATACGCAAACTTAGGATTACAGACAGGTGCCAGGAGGGCTCTTAGTTACAGATTGGTAGGCATATATGCAGTGGACGATACAGGTTCAGGTTAAACAAAGAGTCTGGTTTTGATAGCCTTACGGAAGGCTAGGTGGGATTGCATGAGTCTTAGGTGAGGTGGCAGAGCGTTCCAGTGCGTGGCTGCTAGGGTGGGGAAGCTGGAGCCACCAGCGCGCACTTTCCCAGTAGTAGGCGTGACAATTGTGTTGGCATAAGGGGACCTGAGAGGTCTCGTGGCGGTGTGCCTAGTAATTCTGTTGGTCAGGTAAGGAGGGGCAAGTTCGTGAAGGCATTTGTGTGTGAGAGCAAGAGTTTTAAAGACAATTCTCTCTTTGACAGGGAGCCAGTGTGCTTGCCTTCTGATTTCGGAGATATGGTTTCTTCTTGAGGTACCGGTGGCTGCCCTTAGCGCATTGTTCTGGGCTAGCTGCAATTTGGCCAGGTTTTTGCTGGATGTCCCCACGAGAAGGGCATTACAGTAGTCAAGTCTTGACCCGATAATTGCCCTGGCAATCGTGAGGCAATTTTGACGGGCCAAGAAGGCCCTGGCTGCATTGAGGACTTTGGAGTAGTAGGCTGAGGATGCAGCGATAGCATTGACCTGTTTATCCATGGACAGGTCGGAGTCAAGGTAGACTCCGAGTGTCTTAACATGGTTCGAGACCTTGATTGGAATGTTATCAAGTGAGAAGGAGGCGTACTGATCTCCGAGGTTACCCAGAGTGAAGGGTGACCCAATGAGGAGGAGTTCGGTCTTTTCGCTGTTGAGGCACAGCCAATTCTCCGCCATCCAGGATTGGATGGTAGTGTAGATAGAGGTGAGGGTGTTGGAATCTGCTAGGTAGTCGCTCGTGAGTGGGATCAGTACCTGCGTATCGTCAGCATAGTTGGTATATGAAATACCAAGGGAATCCAAGATGCTAAACAGGGGCCTTGTAAAGAGGTTATAGAGTGTTGGGGCGATACAGGATCCCTGAGGGACACCGCAGGTGAGGAGGCTAGGGGTGGCGGCGGCAGCTTCAGAAAAGACTTTCATGGCCCTTTCTTGGAGAAAGGAGGTGATCCACTGGCAGGCTTTCGGGGAGAAGTTGGCTTGGGTGGCTAGGTGGTGACACAAGGTGTTGTGGTCAACCAGATCGAATGCTGCGGATAGATCCAGGAGCAGTAGGAGGGCAGGTTTGCCTGCATCTCTGAGGTCATCCATTTGGTTCTTTAGATCTAGGAGGGCCGTTTCAGTGCCATGTCGGGGGCGGAACCCAGATTGCCGCAGGCCGAGGAGACGGTTGTCCTCTAAGAACTTTTGGACCTGCAGGTAGGCTGCTTTGGCCAAGATTTTGAGCAGGAATGGTACAGTTGTGATGGGCCTGTAATTCCCCGGGACGGTTGGGTCGAGTGAGGGTTTCTTGAGGGGTGGGCGTACCCACGCTTCCTTGAGTCCTGATGGGACATGGCCTGATTGGAAGGAGGAGTTGATAAAGGCTGTAAGGAAGGGGGCGAGAGTATGTGCGGAGTCTTTGATGAGGCTGGCTGGGCAGGCATCGCCTTTACAATTGGAGGGTTTAATATAGTTGAGGAGGATGATGACCTCTTGCTCAGTGATGTCTTTGAATTCGAACATCGGGGATGACGTGGACTTGATGGGTGGCTTGGCGTGGATGTTCGCTATGATATGGGAAAGGGCTTTTTGGTGGCCACAAATTTTTGTTTGGAGGGTGTTGAGCTTCTCTAGCATGGCAGATTGAATGCTGTTGCACCACTTGTCATCTTTGATAACTGAGGAGGGGGGGGCAGATGGTTTTTCAAGTTCCCTGAAGATTGTGAATAGTTCCTTAGATCCTGACTTGGCGTCGGAGATCCTGGCGTTGAAGGAGGCAGCCTTTGCCAGTGTGATGTTAGTCTTGTAGGATTTGGAAATGGCTTTGAACTTCTGTTTAGTGGCTTCAGAGGGGTTTGCTTTCCAGGAGGATAGTGCAATCCTCTTTTGCGCACGTTGGTCAAGGAGTTCTTTAGAGAACCATGAGTTAGCATGTTTGGCTTTCTTAGCTTTTTTGAGAGTCAGGGGAGCAATGGCGTCCACGGCTGACGTGATGACATCCTTGAAGGTGTCAGCTAAGGTGTCAGGGTTATTAGATGAAGGTGCCTGAAGGGCTGGGTTAAGGAGGTAGGGTGCTAGGTTCTCGACTGTGAGGAGGCGTGAGCTCCTGGCGTAGGTGGCGAGGCATGGTGATGGCGGAGAGAGAGCCACTTTTCTGGTTCCGAGGTTGAATTGGATGTAGTGATGGTCAGACCAGGGGATAGGGGTATTGGCCGTGATGAGAAGGGGAGCAGTTGTGATGACTGATCCAGTCAAGGGTGCGCCCTTTGATGTGCGTGGTGTCAGAAATGGAGTGCACAAAGCTGATGTTGGAGAGTGCCTTCTTGAGGTGTTTCGCTGGGGAGTCTTTAGGGTCATTCAGCCCTAGGTTGAGGTCACCAAGGAGTAGAACCTGAGAGGTCTTTTTGATGTTGTGAGACAATGCAGGGATAAGGGTGTCATGGAAGTCCGTACATGGGCCAGGGGGTCTGTATACAATGTGCATGGATATGGTGCAGTTGGGCGAGACATTGATTTTTAGCGGGAGGTAGTCACTATTGCTATCAAGGATGCCTTCAACTTCTCTGATGGTAAGGGTGTCCCTCGCGATGAGGGCAACGCCTCCACCTCTCTGAGAGGTGCGGTCTTTCCTAAAAATGGAATATCCAGGTGGGATGGCGAGTGATAAGACTGGGCCTGAGCTTTCATTCAGCCAGGTTTCAGTAAGGATGAGGAGTTCGAGCTTGTTGTTTATGAGCAGGTCGTTGATGTCAAGGGCGTGAGCTGGTATGGAGCGGGCATTAAGCAGGGCGCAGCTTAGCATGTAGGCATGGGGAGGCGTGGGGATAGGTGGGCTGGTGGGTGAGGATGGAGTGTCAGAAGTACTAGGTGGTGTGGTCGAGGGTGTGGCAACAGTAGGATGAATAGGCACAGAAACATCATTGAGCTGCACAAAATCAAGTGTGGTCATGGGTGTGGCAACAGTAGGATGAATAGGCACAGAAACATCATTGAGCTGCACAAAATCAAGTGTGGTCATGGGTGTGGCAACAGTAGGATGAATAGGCACAGAAACATCATTGAGCTGCACAAAATCAAGTGTGGTCATGGGTGTGGCAACAGTAGGATGAATAGGCACAGAAACATCATTGCGCTGCACAAAATCAAGTGTGGTCATGGGGGCGGCAACAGTATGCGCTACAGGCATGGGTGCAGTAGGACTGAAGGGCGAAGGTTGTGGGGCAAAGTTAAAGTTCATAGTAGGGTTGGTGATCGTGAAGTATTGTTTGTTGACAAGACCCTTGATGATGAACTGTCGTGCCGTGGCAGAGCATGTGTGTGCTGGCCGCTGGCTTCTTATGCCCAACCTAACAGTGCGGGACCGTAGTCGCGCATTCCTGCTGTGGTACAGCAGAGGGCGTGTGTTTGCTAGCAAGGTAGGCGCACATGAAGGTTGTAGCATGGGGGCATTAATGCTAATGGCCTTACCTTGTACTGGTTTAACAAGGCGTGGGGGCGCCAACTGCGCCATCGAGCAGCGGAGAGCTGCAGAGAGGAATGCGGCCTTGGGGGAGTAACTGGCAGTTCTTGGGTGTCTGGGCTGAGGTGAAACTTAAGTTTCTGGGACACCACTCCTACCAAGAGAGTGCAGATTCTTCATTCCCTGAAGGGGAAACTGTTAATATATATTGTGCAGCGTGTCGCGTTTAGCTCTCTCATAGCATGAGGGAATTTTATGGCGAGGCGCGTGGTGTTTAATATTTGGTTAGAGCTGCAATATGCTCTGGATGCAGCGTGTGGAGTCGTGCTTCTTGTGCCTGGGACCGTTGGGAAGCTGGACCCCCGCTTTGCGTATGTTTGTATAGGGGTGTTTTCTGAGACGGGGCTTCCCGTGCCTCCGTTATACAGCAGTCTTATGTGGATGGGTTAACAGCCGGGCCTTGGTGTCGAGTGATTCGGGTTTCCCTGGGGGACGGGAGGGAGGGGGACGGGACGCCTGGCTTGACACCCCCAAAACTCTGTGCCGTGGACACACCGAGGCTCAAGAGTCTCCTGTGCAATGACAGCCCCTGCGCAGGGGGGGCGGGGGGGTGGGGGAGGGGGCCCACAGCCGCCGAATCTACAGGTGCTCTCCGCTGTGCGGAGCGCCCGCGACCACCTTACTTGTTGCACGAGGTGTCCGCGGCGCCTTGGGGCCCCCTCCTTAAGAGCTTCACGCGTCTCTCCTCTGCTCTTGTAAACTGGGAGGCAGCTCTCGCGTTGTGTAGTTGCGGCGGGGACCGTTAGGTCGGGCCAAACTTCCGCGAGGAGATTTTTATGTGCAACTGCACTTCCCCGCTACAGAGCTTTTCAAAGTCCAGTGCTCTTCCAATTTCTTCTTTTTTCTTTATTTTCTCCTTCTTTTCCCCTTTTCCTTCAGTGGCGCACCTCGTTTGTCAGGTATAATAAGGGTCTCAGGATTGGAATGGGAAGGAGTTTGATATCACATCTCAAGCTATAGGAAGGGTCTCAGGTTTGGGAAGGGAAGGATTTGGATAGCACATCTCATGTTATAGGATGGTTCTCATGTTTGGTTTTAGAAGCATTGAGATATCATATCTCATGCTATCGGAAAGGTCTCAGGTTTGGAATGGGAAGGAGTTGGATATCACATCTCATGTTATAGGAAGGATCTCAGGTTTGGTATTAGAAGCATTGAGATATCATATCTCATGCTATAGGAAGGGTCTCAGGATTGGAATGTGAAGGATTTGGATATCACATCTCATGCTAATGGAAGGGTCTCAGGTTTGGCAGAAGCATTGAGATATCACATCTCATGCTATAGGAAGGGTCTCAGGATTGGAATGGGAAGGATTTGGATATCACATCTCATGCCATAGTAAGGGTCTCAGGTTTGGTATAAGCATTGAGATATCACATCTCTGC
Source organism: Ambystoma mexicanum (assembly GCF_040938575.1). Taxonomy (NCBI): domain Eukaryota; kingdom Metazoa; phylum Chordata; class Amphibia; order Caudata; family Ambystomatidae; genus Ambystoma; species Ambystoma mexicanum. The sequence continues at coordinate 1,403,721 of NW_027182471.1, forward strand.
TATCGGAAGGGTCTCAGGATTGGATTGGGAAGGAGTTGGATATCCCTTCTCATGCTATAGGAAGGGTCTCAGGTTGGAATGGGAAGGATTTGGATATCACATCTCATGTTATAGGTAGGGTCTCAGGATTGGAATGGGAAGGATTTGGATATCACATCTCTTGCTATAGGAAGGGTCTCAGGTTTTTATTAGAAACATTGAGATATCACATCTCATGCTATAGGAAGGGTTTCAGGATTGGAATGGGAAGGATTTGGATATCACATCTCATGCTAAAGGAAGGGTATCAGGTTTGGAAGGGGAAGGATTTGGATATCATATCTCATGTTATAGGACGGGTCCCAGGTTTGGTATTAGAAGCATTGAGATATCACATCTCATGGTATAGGAAGGGTCTCAGGATTGGAATGGGAAGGAGTTGGATATCACATCTCATCCAATAGGAAGGGTCTCAGGTTTGGAATGGGAAATAATTGGATATCACATCTCATGTTATAGGAAGGATCTCAGGATTGGAATGGGAAGGATTTGGATATCACATCTCTTGCTATAGGAAGGGTCTCAGGATTGGAATGGGAAGGAGTTCGATTTCCCTTCTCATGCTATAGGAAGGGTCTCAGGTTGGAATGGGAAGGACTTGGATAACACATCTCATGTTATAGGAAGGGTCTCAGGATTGGAATGGGAAGGATTTGGATATCACATCTCTTGCTATAGGAAGGGTCTCAGGTTTTTTATTAGAAACATTGAGTTATCACATCTCATGCTATAGGAAGGGTTTCAGGATTGGAATGGGAAGGATTTGGATATCACATCTCATGCTAAAGGAAGGGTCTTAGGTTTGGAAGGGGAAGGATTTGGATATCACATCTCATGTTATAGGACGGGTCCCAGGTTTGGTATTAGAAGCATTGAGATATCACAACTCATGCTATAGGAAGGGTCTCAGGATTGGAATGGGAAGGAGTTGGATATCACATGTCATGCTAAAGGAAGGGTCTCAGGTTTGATAGAAGCATTGAGATTTCACATCTCATGCTATAGGAAGGGTCTCAGGATTGGAATGGGAAGGAGTTGGATATCACATCTCATGCCATAGGAAGGGTCTCAGATTTGGTATAAGCATTGAGATATAACATCTCTGCTATCGGAAGGGTCTCAGGATAGGAATGGGAAGGACTTAGATATCACATCTCATGCTATAGGGAGGGTCTCAGTTTTGATATTAGAGGCATTGAGATATCACATCTCATGCTATCGGAAGGGTCCCAGGATTGGAATGGGAAGGAGTTGGATATCACATCTCAAGCTATCTCAGGATTGGAATGGGAAGGAGTTTGATATCACATCTCAAGCTATAGGAAGGGTCTCAGGTTTGGAAAGGGAAGGATTTGGATTTCACATCTCATGTTGTAGGATGGTTCTCATGTTTGGTTTTAGAAGCATTGAGATATGACATCTCATGCTATCGGAAGGGTCTCAGGTTTGGAAAGGGAAGGATTTGGATTTCACATATGTTATAGGATGGTTCTCATGTTTGGTTTTTGAAGCATTGAGATATCACATCTCATGCTATCGGTAGGGTCTCAGATTTGGTATTAGAAGCATTGAGATATCACATCTCATGCTATAGGATTGGGCTCCAGATTGGAATGTGAAGGATTTGGAAATCACATCTCATGCTAAAGGAAGGGTCTCAGGTTTGGAATGGGAAGGAGTTGGATATGACATCTCTTGTTATAGGGAGGGTCTCAGGATTTGAATTGCAAGGGGTTGGATATCACATCTCATGCCGTAGGAAGGGTCTCAGGTTTGGTATAAGCAATGAGATATCACATCTCTGCTATCGGAAGGGTCTCAGGATTGGATTGGGAAGGAGTTGGATATCACATCTCATGTTATAGGAAGGGTCTCCGGATTGGAATGTGAAGGATTTGGATATCACATCTCATGCTAAAGGAAGGGTCTCAGGTTTGGAATGGGAAGGAGTTGGATATGACATCTCTTGTTATAGGGAGGGTCTCAGGATTTGAATGGCAAGGAGTTGGATATCACATCTCATGCCATAGGAAGGGTCTCAGGTTTGGTATAAGCATTGAGATATCACATCTCTGCTATCGGAAGGGTCTCAGGATTGTATTGGGAAGGAGTTGGATATCACATCTCATGCCATAGGAAGGGTCTCAGGTTTGGTAGAAGCATTGAGATATCACATCTCATGCTATAGGAAGGGTCTCAGGATTGGAATGGGAAGGACTTAAATATCACATATCATGCTATAGGGAGGGTTTCAGTTTTGATATTAGAAGCATTGAGATATCACATCTCATGCTAAAGGAAGGGTCTCAGGTTTGGAACGAAAAGGAGTTGGAAATCCGATCTCATGTTATAGGAAGGGTCTCAGGTTTGGTATAAGCATTGAGATATCACATCTCTGCTATCGGAAGTGTCTCAGGATTGGAATGGGAAGGAATTGGATATCCCATCTCATGTTATAGGACGGGTCTCAGGATTGTTATTAGAATCATTGAGATATCATATTGCATGCTGTAGGAAGGGTCTAAGGATTGGAATGGGAAGGACTTGGATATCACATCTCATGCTATAGGAAGGGTCTCAGGTTTGGTATAAGCATTGAGATATCAAATCTCATGCTATAGGAAGGGTCTCAGGATTGGAATGGAAGGAGTTGGATATCACATCTCATGTTATAGGAAGGATCTCAGGTTTGGTATTAGAAGCATTGAAATATCACATCTCTGCTATAGGAAGGGTCTCAGGATTGGAATGGGAAGGAGTTGGATATCACATCTCATACTATAGGAAGGGTCTCAGGTTTGGTATAAGCATTGAGATATCACATCTCATGCTATAGGAAGGGTCTCAGGATTGGAATGGGAAGGAGTTGTATATGACATCTCATGCCGTAGGAAGGGTCTCAGGTTTGGTATAAGCATTGAGATATCACATCTCTGCTATCGGAAGGGTCTCAGGATTGGAATGGGAAGGAGTTGGATATCCCATCTCATGTTATAGGAAGAGTCTCAGGTTTGGTATTAGAAGCATTGAGATATCACATCTCATGCTATAGGAAGTGTCTCAGGATTGGAATGGGAAGGACTTGGATATCACATCTCATGCTATAGGGAGGGTCTCAAGTTTGATATTAGAAGCATTGAGATATCACATCTCATGCTATAGGAAGGGTCTCAGGATTGGAATGGGAAGGAGTTGTATATGACATCTCATGCCGTAGGAAGGGTCTCAGGTTTGGTATAAGCATTGAGATATCACATCTCTGCTATCGGAAGGGTCTCAGGATTGGAATGGGAAGGAGTTGGATATCCCATCTCATGTTATAGGAAGAGTCTCAGGTTTGGTATTAGAAGCATTGAGATATCACATCTCATGCTATAGGAAGTGTCTCAGGATTGGAATGGGAAGGACTTGGATATCACATCTCATGCTATAGGGAGGGTCTCAAGTTTGATATTAGAAGCATTGAGATATCACATCTCATGCTATAGGAAGGGTCTCAGGATTGGAATGGGAAGGAGTTGTATATGACATCTCATGCCGTAGGAAGGGTCTCAGGTTTGGTATAAGCATTGAGATATCACATCTCTGCTATCGGAAGGGTCTCAGGATTGGAATGGGAAGGAGTTGGATATCCCATCTCATGTTATAGGAAGAGTCTCAGGTTTGGTATTAGAGGCATTGAGATATCACATCTCATGCTGTAGGAAGTGTCTCAGGATTGGAATGGGAAGGACTTGGATATCACATCTCATGCTATAGGGAGGCTCTCAAGTTTGATATTAGAAGCATTGAGATATCACATCTCATGCTATAGGAAGGGTCTCAGGATTGGAATGGGAAGGAGTTGGATATCACATCTCATGCTATAGGAAGGGTCTCAGGTTTGGTATAAGCATTGAGATATCACATCTCTGCTATCGGAAGGGTCTCAGGATTGGAATGGGAAGGAGTTGGATATCCCATCTCATGTTATAGGAAGAGTCTCAGGTTTGGTATTAGAAGCATTGAGATATCACATCTCATGCTATAGGAAGTGTCTCAGGATTGAAATGGGAAGGACTTGGATATCACATCTCATGCTATAGGGAGGGTCTCAAGTTTGATATTAGAAGCATTGAGATATCACATCTCATGCTATAGGAAGGGTCTCAGGATTGGAATGGGAAGGAGTTGTATATGACATCTCATGCCGTAGGAAGGGTCTCAGGTTTGGTATAAGCATTGAGATATCACATCTCCTCTATCGGAAGGGTCTCAGGATTGGAATGGGAAGGAGTTAGATATCCCATCTCATGTTATAGGAAGAGTCTCAGGTTTGGTATTAGAGGCATTGAGATATCACATCTCATGCTGTAGGAAGTGTCTCAGGATTGGAATGGGAAGGACTTGGATATCACATCTCATGCTATAGGGAGGCTCTCAAGTTTGATATTAGAAGCATTGAGATATCACATCTCATGCTATAGGAAGGGTCTCAGGATTGGAATGGGAAGGAGTTGGATATCACATCTCATGCTATAGGAAGGGTCTCAGGTTTGGTATAAGCAGTGAGATATCACATCTCATGCTATAGGCAGTGTCTCAGTATTGGAATGGGAAGGAGTTGGATATCACATCTCATGTTATAGGAAGGATCTCAGGTTTGGTATAAACATTGAGATATCACATCTCTGCTATCGGAAGGGTCTCATGATTGGAATGTAAGGAGTTGGATATTCCCATCTCATGTTATAGGAAGGGTCTCAGGTTTGGTATTAGAAGCATTGAGATATCACATCTCATGCTATAGGAAGGGTCTCAGGATTGGAATGGGAAGGACTTGGATATCACATCTCATGCTATAGGGAGGGTCTCAAGTTTGATATTAGAAGCATTGAGATATCACATCTCATGATATCGGAAGGGTCTCAGGATTGGAATGGGAAGGAGTTGGATATCACATCTCATGATAAAGGAAGGGTCTAAGGTTTGGAAGGGGAAGGATTTGGATATCACATCTCATGTTATAGGACGGGTCTCAGGTTTGGTATTAGAAGAATTGTGATAGCAAGTCTCATGGTATAGGAAGGGTCTCAGAATTGGAATGGGAAGGAGTTTGATATCACATCTCATGCCATAGTATGGGTCTCAGGTTTGGTAGAAGCATTGGGATATCACATCTCATGCTATCGGAATGGTATCAGGATTGGATTTGGAAGGAGTTTGATATCCCATCTCATGCTATAGGAAGGGTCTCAGGTTGGAATGGGAAGGAGTTGGATATCACATCTCATGTTATAGGAAGGGTCTCAGGATTGGAATGGGAAGGACTTGGATATCACATCTCATGCTATAGGAAGGCTCTCAGGTTTGGAAGGGGAGAGAGTTGGATATCACATTTCATGTTAGAGGTAGGATCTCAGGTTTGGTATTAGAGGCATTGAGATATCACATCTCATGCTATCAGAAGGGTCTCAGGATTGGAATGGGAAGGACTTAGATATCACATATCATGCTATAGGGAGGGTCTCAGTTTTGATATTAGAAGCATTGAGATATCACATCTCATGCTATCGGAAGTGTCTCAGGATTGGAATGGGAAGGAGCTGGATATCACATCTCATGCTAAAGGAAGAGTATCAGGTTTGGAACGGGAAGGAGTTGGATATCACATCTCATGTTATAGGAAGGGTCTCAGGTTTGGTATAAGCATTGAGATATCACATCTCTGCTATCGGAAGTGTCTCAGGATTGGAATGGGAAGGAGTTGGATATCCCATCTCATGTTATAGGACGGGTCTCAGGTTTGTTATTAGAATCATTGAGATATCATATTGCATGCTGTAGGAAGGGTCTAAGGATTGGAATGGGAAGGACTTGGATATCACATCTCATGCTATAGATAGGCTCTCAGGTTTGGAAAGGGAAGGAGTTGGATATCACATTTCATGTTAGAGGAAGGATCTCAGGTTTGGTATTAGAGGCATTGAGATATCACATCTCATGCTATCGGAAGGATCTCAGGTTTGGTATTAGAAGCATTGAGATATCACATCTCATGCTATCAGAAGGGTCTCAGAATTGGAAGGGGAAGGATTTGGATATCACATCTCATGTTATAGGAAGGATCTCAGGTTTGGTATTAGAAGCATTGAGATATCACATCTCATGCTATCGGAAGGATCTCAGGTTTGGTATTAGAAGCATTGAGATATCACATCTCATGCTATCAGAAGGGTCTCAGGATTGGAATGGGAAGGACTTGGATATCGCATCTCATGATAAAGGAAGGGTCTAAGGTTTGGAAGGGGAAGGATTTGGATATCACATCTCATGTTATTGGACCGGTCTCAGGTTTGGTATTAGAAGCATTGAGATATCAAGTCTCATGGTATAGGACGGGAGTTTGATATCACATCATGCCATGGTATGGGTCTCAGGTTTTGTAGAAGCATTGGGATATCACATCTCATGCTATCGGAAGGGTATCAGGATTGGATTTGGAAGGAGTTGGATATCCCATCTCATGCTATAGGAAGGGTCTCAGGTTGGAATGCGAAAGAGTTGGATATCACATCTCATGTTATAGGAAGGGTCTCAGGATTGGAATGGGAAGGACTTGGATATCACATCTCATGCTGTAGGAATGCTCTCAGGTTTGGAAAGGGAAGGAGTTGGATATCACATTTCATGTTAGAGGTAGGATCTCAGGTTTGGTATTAGAGGCATTGAGATATCACATCTCATGCTATCAGAAGGGTATCAGGATTGGAATGGGAAGGAGTTGGATATCACATCTCATGCTAAAGGGAGGGTCTCAGGTTTGGAAGGGAAAGGATTTGGATATCACATCTCATGTTATAGGAAGGATCTCAGGTTTGGTATTAGAAGCATTGAGATATCACTTCTCATGCTATCGGAAGGATCTCAGGTTTGGTATTAGAAGCATTGAGATATCACATCTCATGCGGTGTCCAGTCAACTCGTCGAAAAAAAACTGGTCGACTGCAATTTGGTCGACGCAATTTGGTCGAAAACCATTTCGTCGAAAAAATTTTTTTATTTATATATTTATTTTTGGGTTTTCGTTTTGTTAAAAAAATGGGTTTTTAGAGAAAAAAAGGGGGTTGGGGGGGGGACCCCCCCAAAAAAAAAAAAAAAGGGTTAAAATAGAAAAAAAAAAAAAATTCGACGAAATGGTTTTCGACCAATTTGATTCGACCATTTGTCTGGTCGACCAATTTTTTTCGACGAATTCACTGGCAACCATCTCATGCTATAGGACGGGTCTCAGGATTGGAATGGGAAGGAGTTGGATATCACATCTCATGCTAAAGGAAGGGTCTCAGTTTTGGTAGAAGCATTGCGATATCACATCTCATGCTATAGGAAGGGTCTGAGGATTGGAATGGGAAGGACTTAGATATCACATCTCATGCTATAGGGAGGGTCTCAGTTTTGATATTAGAAGCATTGAGATATCACATCTCATGCTATCGGAAGGGTCTCAGGGTTGGAATGGGAGGAGCTGGATATCACATCTCATGCTAAAGGAAGGGTCTCAGGTTTGGAATGGGAAGGAGTTGGATATGACATCTCTTGTTATAGGGAGGGTCTCAGGATTTGAATGGCAAGGAGTTGGATATCACATCTCATGCCATAGGAAGGGTCTCAGGTTTGGTATAAGCATTGAGATATCACATCTCTGCTATCGGAAGGGTCTCAGGATTGTATTGGGAAGGAGTTGGATATCACATCTCATGCCATAGGAAGGGTCTCAGGTTTGGTAGAAGCATTGAGATATCACATCTCATGCTATAGGAAGGGTCTCAGGATTGGAATGGGAAGGACTTAGATATCACATATCATGCTATAGGGAGGGTTTCAGTTTTGATATTAGAAGCATTGAGATATCACATCTCATGCTATCGGAAGTGTCTCAGGATTGGAATGCGAAGGAGCTGGATATCACATCTCATGCTAAAGGAAGGGTCTCAGGTTTGGAACGAAAAGGAGTTGGAAATCCGATCTCATGTTATAGGAAGGGTCTCAGGTTTGGTATAAGCATTGAGATATCACATCTCTGCTATCGGAAGTGTCTCAGGATTGGAATGGGAAGGAATTGGATATCCCATCTCATGTTATAGGACGGGTCTCAGGATTGTTATTAGAATCATTGAGATATCATATTGCATGCTGTAGGAAGGGTCTAAGGATTGGAATGGGAAGGACTTGGATATCACATCTCATGCTATAGGAAGGGTCTCAGGTTTGGTATAAGCATTGAGATATCAAATCTCATGCTATAGGAAGGGTCTCAGGATTGGAATGGAAGGAGTTGGATATCACATCTCATGTTATAGGAAGGATCTCAGGTTTGGTATTAGAAGCATTGAGACATCACATCTCATGCTATAGGAAGGGTATCAGGATTGGAATGGGAAGGAGTTGGATATCACATCTCATACTATAGGAAGGGTCTCAGGTTTGGTATAAGCATTGAGATATCACATCTCATGCTATAGGAAGGGTCTCAGGATTGGAATGGGAAGGAGTTGTATATGACATCTCATGCCGTAGGAAGGGTCTCAGGTTTGGTATAAGCATTGAGATATCACATCTCTGCTATCGGAAGGGTCTCAGGATTGGAATGGGAAGGAGTTGGATATCCCATCTCATGGTATAGGAAGAGTCTCAGGTTTGGTATTAGAAGCATTGAGATATCACATCTCATGCTATAGGAAGTGTCTCAGGATTGGAATGGGAAGGACTTGGATATCACATCTCATGCTATAGGGAGGGTCTCAAGTTTGATATTAGAAGCATTGAGATATCACATCTCATGCTATAGGAAGGGTCTCAGGATTGGAATGGGAAGGAGTTGTATATGACATCTCATGCCGTAGGAAGGGTCTCAGGTTTGGTATAAGCATTGAGATATCACATCTCTGCTATCGGAAGGGTCTCAGGATTGGAATGGGAAGGAGTTGGATATCCCATCTCATGTTATAGGAAGAGTCTCAGGTTTGGTATTAGAAGCATTGAGATATCACATCTCATGCTATAGGAAGTGTCTCAGGATTGGAATGGGAAGGACTTGGATATCACATCTCATGCTATAGGGAGGGTCTCAAGTTTGATATTAGAAGCATTGAGATATCACATCTCATGCTATAGGAAGGGTCTCAGGATTGGAATGGGAAGGAGTTGTATATGACATCTCATGCCGTAGGAAGGGTCTCAGGTTTGGTATAAGCATTGAGATATCACATCTCTGCTATCGGAAGGGTCTCAGGATTGGAATGGGAAGGAGTTGGATATCCCATCTCATGTTATAGGAAGAGTCTCAGGTTTGGTATTAGAGGCATTGAGATATCACATCTCATGCTGTAGGAAGTGTCTCAGGATTGGAATGGGACGGACTTGGATATCACATCTCATGCTATAGGGAGGCTCTCAAGTTTGATATTAGAAGCATTGAGATATCACATCTCATGCTATAGGAAGGGTCTCAGGATTGGAATGGGAAGGAGTTGGATATCACATCTCATGCTATAGGAAGGGTCTCAGGTTTGGTATAAGCATTGAGATATCACATCTCTGCTATCGGAAGGGTCTCAGGATTGGAATGGGAAGGAGTTGGATATCCCATCTCATGTTATAGGAAGAGTCTCAGGTTTGGTATTAGAAGCATTGAGATATCACATCTCATGCTATAGGAAGTGTCTCAGGATTGAAATGGGAAGGACTTGGATATCACATCTCATGCTATAGGGAGGGTCTCAAGTTTGATATTAGAAGCATTGAGATATCACATCTCATGCTATAGGAAGGGTCTCAGGATTGGAATGGGAAGGAGTTGTATATGACATCTCATGCCGTAGGAAGGGTCTCAGGTTTGGTATAAGCATTGAGATATCACATCTCTGCTATCGGAAGGGTCTCAGGATTGGAATGGGAAGGAGTTGGATATCCCATCTCATGTTATAGGAAGAGTCTCAGGTTTGGTATTAGAGGCATTGAGATATCACATCTCATGCTGTAGGAAGTGTCTCAGGATTGGAATGGGAAGGACTTGGATATCACATCTCATGCTATAGGGAGGCTCTCAAGTTTGATATTAGAAGCATTGAGATATCACATCTCATGCTATAGGAAGGGTCTCAGGATTGGAATGGGAAGGAGTTGGATATCACATCTCATGCTATAGGAAGGGTCTCAGGTTTGGTATAAGCAGTGAGATATCACATCTCATGCTATAGGCAGTGTCTCAGTATTGGAATGGGAAGGAGTTGGATATCACATCTCATGTTATAGGAAGGATCTCAGGTTTGGTATAAACATTGAGATATCACATCTCTGCTATCGGAAGGGTCTCAGGATTGGAATGTAAGGAGTTGGATATTCCCATCTCATGTTATAGGAAGGGTCTCAGGTTTGGTATTAGAAGCATTGAGATATCACATCTCATGCTATAGGAAGGGTCTCAGGATTGGAATGGGAAGGACTTGGATATCACATCTCATGCTATAGGGAGGGTCTCAAGTTTGATATTAGAAGCATTGAGATATCACATCTCATGATATCGGAAGGGTCTCAGGATTGGAATGGGAAGGAGTTGGATATCACATCTCATGATAAAGGAAGGGTCTAAGGTTTGGAAGGGGAAGGATTTGGATATCACATCTCATGTTATAGGACGGGTCTCAGGTTTGGTATTAGAAGCATTGTGATAGCAAGTCTCATGGTATAGGAAGGGTCTCAGAATTGGAATGGGAAGGAGTTTGATATCACATCTCATGCCATAGTATGGGTCTCAGGTTTGGTAGAAGCATTGGGATATCACATCTCATGCTATCGGAATGGTATCAGGATTGGATTTGGAAGGAGTTTGATATCCCATCTCATGCTATAGGAAGGGTCTCAGGTTGGAATGGGAAGGAGTTGGATATCACATCTCATGTTATAGGAAGGGTCTCAGGATTGGAATGGGAAGGACTTGGATATCACATCTCATGCTATAGGAAGGCTCTCAGGTTTGGAAGGGGAGAGAGTTGGATATCACATTTCATGTTAGAGGTAGGATCTCAGGTTTGGTATTAGAGGCATTGAGATATCACATCTCATGCTATCAGAAGGGTCTCAGGATTGGAATGGGAAGGACTTAGATATCACATATCATGCTATAGGGAGGGTCTCAGTTTTGATATTAGAAGCATTGAGATATCACATCTCATGCTATCGGAAGTGTCTCAGGATTGGAATGGGAAGGAGCTGGATATCACATCTCATGCTAAAGGAAGAGTCTCAGGTTTGGAACGGGAAGGAGTTGGATATCACATCTCATGTTATAGGAAGGGTCTCAGGTTTGGTATAAGCATTGAGATATCACATCTCTGCTATCGGAAGTGTCTCAGGATTGGAATGGGAAGGAGTTGGATATCCCATCTCATGTTATAGGACGGGTCTCAGGTTTGTTATTAGAATCATTGAGATATCATATTGCATGCTGTAGGAAGGGTCTAAGGATTGGAATGGGAAGGACTTGGATATCACATCTCATGCTATAGATAGGCTCTCAGGTTTGGAAAGGGAAGGAGTTGGATATCACATTTCATGTTAGAGGAAGGATCTCAGGTTTGGTATTAGAGGCATTGAGATATCACATCTCATGCTATAGGAAGGGTCTCAGGTTGGAATGGGAAGGAGTTGGATATCACATCTCATGTTAAAGGGAGGGTCTCAGAATTGGAAGGGGAAGGATTTGGATATCACATCTCATGTTATAGGAAGGATCTCAGGTTTGGTATTAGAAGCATTGAGATATCACATCTCATGCTATCGGAAGGATCTCAGGTTTGGTATTAGAAGCATTGAGATATCACATCTCATGCTATCAGAAGGGTCTCAGGATTGGAATGGGAAGGAGTTGGATATCACATCTCATGCTAAAATGGAGGGTCTCAGGTTTGGAAGGGGAAGGATTTGGATATCACATCTCATGTTATCGGAAGGATCTCAGGTTTGGTATTAGAAGTATTGAGATATCACATCTCATGCTATAGGAAGGGTCTCAGGATTAGAATGGGAAGGAGTTGGATATCACATCTCATGCTAAAGGAAGGGTCTCAGGTTTGGTAGAAGCATTGAGATATCACATCTCATGCTATCGGAAGTGTCTCAGGATTGGAATGGGAAGGAGCTGGATATCACATCTCATGCTAAAGGAAGGGTCTCAGGTTTGGAACGGGAAGGAGTTGGATATCCGATCTCATGTTATAGGAAGGGTCTAAGGTCTGGTATAAGCATTGAAATATCACATCTCTGCTATCGGAAGTGTCTCAGGATTGGAATGGGAAGGAGTTGGATATCCCATCTCATGTTATAGGAAGGGTCTCAGGTTTGGTATAAGCATTGAGATATCACATCTCATGCTATAGGAAGGGTCTCAGGATTGGAATGGGAAGTAGTTGGATATCACATCTCATGCTATAGGAAGGGTCTCAGGTTTGGTATAAGCATTGAGATATCACATCTCATGCTATAGGAAGGGTCTCAGGATTGGAATGGGAAGGAGTTGTATATGACATCTCATGCCGTAGGAAGGGTCTCAGGTTTGGTATAAGCATTGAGATATCACATCTCATGCTATAGGAAGGGTCTCAGGATTGGAATGGGAAGGAGTTGGATATCACATCTCATGCTATAGGAAGGGTCTCAGGTTTGGTATAAGCATTGAGATATCACATCTCATGCTATAGGAAGGGTCTCAGGATTGGAATGGGAAGGAGTTGGATATCACATCTCATGATAAAGGAAGGGTCTAAGGTTTGGAAGGGGAAGGATTTGGATATCACATCTCATGTTATAGGACGGGTCTCAGGTTTGGTATTAGAAGCATTGTGATAGCAAGTCTCATGGTATAGGAAGGGTCTCAGAATTGGAATGGGAAGGAGTTTGATATCACATCTCATGCCATAGTATGGGTCTCAGGTTTGGTAGAAGCATTGGGATATCACATCTCATGCTATCGGAATGGTATCAGGATTGGATTTGGAAGGAGTTTGATATCCCATCTCATGCTATAGGAAGGGTCTCAGGTTGGAATGGGAAGGAGTTGGATATCACATCTCATGTTATAGGAAGGGTCTCAGGATTGGAATGGGAAGGACTTGGATATCACATCTCATGCTATAGGAAGGCTCTCAGGTTTGGAAGGGGAGAGAGTTGGATATCACATTTCATGTTAGAGGTAGGATCTCAGGTTTGGTATTAGAGGCATTGAGATATCACATCTCATGCTATCAGAAGGGTCTCAGGATTGGAATGGGAAGGACTTAGATATCACATATCATGCTATAGGGAGGGTCTCAGTTTTGATATTAGAAGCATTGAGATATCACATCTCATGCTATCGGAAGTGTCTCAGGATTGGAATGGGAAGGAGCTGGATATCACATCTCATGCTAAAGGAAGAGTCTCAGGTTTGGAACGGGAAGGAGTTGGATATCACATCTCATGTTATAGGAAGGGTCTCAGGTTTGGTATAAGCATTGAGATATCACATCTCTGCTATCGGAAGTGTCTCAGGATTGGAATGGGAAGGAGTTGGATATCCCATCTCATGTTATAGGACGGGTCTCAGGTTTGTTATTAGAATCATTGAGATATCATATTGCATGCTGTAGGAAGGGTCTAAGGATTGGAATGGGAAGGACTTGGATATCACATCTCATGCTATAGATAGGCTCTCAGGTTTGGAAAGGGAAGGAGTTGGATATCACATTTCATGTTAGAGGAAGGATCTCAGGTTTGGTATTAGAGGCATTGAGATATCACATCTCATGCTATAGGAAGGGTCTCAGGTTGGAATGGGAAGGAGTTGGATATCACATCTCATGTTAAAGGGAGGGTCTCAGAATTGGAAGGGGAAGGATTTGGATATCACATCTCATGTTATAGGAAGGATCTCAGGTTTGGTATTAGAAGCATTGAGATATCACATCTCATGCTATCGGAAGGATCTCAGGTTTGGTATTAGAAGCATTGAGATATCACATCTCATGCTATCAGAAGGGTCTCAGGATTGGAATGGGAAGGAGTTGGATATCACATCTCATGCTAAAATGGAGGGTCTCAGGTTTGGAAGGGGAAGGATTTGGATATCACATCTCATGTTATCGGAAGGATCTCAGGTTTGGTATTAGAAGTATTGAGATATCACATCTCATGCTATAGGAAGGGTCTCAGGATTAGAATGGGAAGGAGTTGGATATCACATCTCATGCTAAAGGAAGGGTCTCAGGTTTGGTAGAAGCATTGAGATATCACATCTCATGCTATCGGAAGTGTCTCAGGATTGGAATGGGAAGGAGCTGGATATCACATCTCATGCTAAAGGAAGGGTCTCAGGTTTGGAACGGGAAGGAGTTGGATATCCGATCTCATGTTATAGGAAGGGTCTAAGGTCTGGTATAAGCATTGAAATATCACATCTCTGCTATCGGAAGTGTCTCAGGATTGGAATGGGAAGGAGTTGGATATCCCATCTCATGTTATAGGAAGGGTCTCAGGTTTGGTATAAGCATTGAGATATCACATCTCATGCTATAGGAAGGGTCTCAGGATTGGAATGGGAAGTAGTTGGATATCACATCTCATGCTATAGGAAGGGTCTCAGGTTTGGTATAAGCATTGAGATATCACATCTCATGCTATAGGAAGGGTCTCAGGATTGGAATGGGAAGGAGTTGTATATGACATCTCATGCCGTAGGAAGGGTCTCAGGTTTGGTATAAGCATTGAGATATCACATCTCATGCTATAGGAAGGGTCTCAGGATTGGAATGGGAAGGAGTTGGATATCACATCTCATGCTATAGGAAGGGTCTCAGGTTTGGTATAAGCATTGAGATATCACATCTCATGCTATAGGAAGGGTCTCAGGATTGGAATGGGAAGGAGTTGTATATGACATCTCATGCCGTAGGAAGGGTCTCAGGTTTGGTATAAGCATTGAGATATCACATCTCTGCTATCGCAAGGGTCTCTGGATTTGAATGGGAAGGAGTTGGATATCACATCTCATGCTATAGGGAGGCTCTCAAGTTTGATATTAGAAGCATTGCGATATCACATCTCATGCTATAGGAAGGGTCTCAGGATTGGAATGGGAAGGAGTTGGATATCACATCTCATGCTATAGGAAGGGTGTCAGGTTTGGTATAAGCAGTGAGATATCACATCGCATGCTGTAGGAAGGGTCTCAGGTTTGGTATTAGAAGCATTGAGATATCACATCTCATGCTATAGGAAGGATCTCAGGTTTGGTATTAGAAGTATTGAGATATCACATCTCATGCTATAGGAAGGGTCTCAGGATTGGAATGGGAAGGAGTTGGATATCACATATCATGCTAAAGGAAGGGTCTCAGGTTTGGTAGAAGCATTGAGATATCACATCTCATGCTATAGAAAGGGTCTCAGGATTGGAATGGGAAGGACTTAGATATCACATATCATGCTATAGGGAGGGTCTCAGTTTTGATATTAGAAGCATTGAGATATCACATCTCATGCTATCGGAAGTGTCTCAGGATTGGAATGGGAAGGAGCTGGATATCACATCTCATGCTAAAGGAAGAGTCTCAGGTTTGGAACGGGAAGGAGTTGGATATCACATCTTATGTTATAGGAAGGGTCTCAGGTTTGGTATAAGCATTGAGATATCACATCTCTGCTATCGGAAGTGTCTCAGGATTGGAAATGGAAGGAGTTGGATATCCCATCTCATGTTATAGAACGGGTCTCAGGTTTGTTATTAGAATCATTGAGATATCATATTGCATGCTGTAGGAAGGGTCTAAGGATTGGAATGGGAAGGACTTGGATATCACATCTCATGCTATAGATAGGCTCTCAGGTTTGGAAAGGGAAGGAGTTGGATATCACATTTCATGTTAGAGGAAGGATCTCAGGTTTGGTATTAGAGGCATTGAGATATCACATCTCATGCTATAGGAAGGGTCTCAGGTTGGAATGGGAAGGAGTTGGATATCACATCTCATGTTAAAGGGAGGGTCTCAGAATTGGAAGGGGAAGGATTTGGATATCACATCTCATGTTATAGGAAGGATCTCAGGTTTGGTATTAGAAGCATTGAGATATCACATCTCATGCTATCGGAAGGATCTCAGGTTTGGTATTAGAAGCATTGAGATATCACATCTCATGCTATCAGAAGGGTCTCAGGATTGGAATGGGAAGGAGATGGATATCACATCTCATGCTAAAGGGAGGGTCTCAGGTTTGGAAGGGGAAGGATTTGGATATCACATCTCATGTTATCGGAAGGATCTCAGGTTTGGTATTAGAAGTATTGAGATATCACATCTCATGCTATAGGAAGGGTCTCAGGATTGGAATGGGAAGGAGTTGGATATCACATCTCATGCTAAAGGAAGGGTCTCAGGTTTGGTAGAAGCATTGAGATATCACATCTCATGCTATAGGAAGTGTCTCAGGATTGGAATGGGAAGGAGCTGGATATCACATCTCATGCTAAATGAAGGGTCTCAGGTTTGGAACGGGAAGGAGTTGGATATCCGATCTCATGTTATAGGAAGGGTCTAAGGTCTGGTATAAGCATTGAGATATCACATCTCTGCTATCGGAAGTGTCTCAGGATTGGAATGGGAAGGGGTTGGATATCCGATCTCATGCTATCGGAAGGATCTCAGGTTTGGTATTAGAAGCATTGAGATATCACATCTCATGCTATAGGAAGGGTCTCAGGATTGGAATGGGAAGGACTTAGATATCACATATCATGCTATAGGGAGGGTTTCCGTTTTGATATTAGAAGCATTGAGATATCACATCTCATGCTATCGGAAGTGTCTCAGGATTGGAATGGGAAGGAGCTGGATATCACATCTCATGCTAAAGGAAGGGTCTCAGGTTTGGAACGGGAAGGAGTTGGATATCCGATCTCATGTTATAGGAAGGGTCTAAGGTCTGGTATAAGCATTGAGATATCACATCTCTGCTATGGGAAGTGTCTCAGGATTGGAATGGGAAGGAGTTGGATAACCCTTCCTTTAGCATGAGATGTGATATCCAGCTCCTCCCATTCCAATCCCGAGACCCTTCCGATAGCATGAGATGTGATATCTCAATGCTTCTAATATCAAAACTGAGACCCTCCCTATAGCATGAGATGTGATATCTAAGTCCTTCCCATTCCAATCCTGAGACCCTTCCGATAGCAGAGATGTGATATCTCAATGTTTATACCAAACCTGAGACCCTTCCTATGGCATGAGATGTGATATCCAACTCCTTGCCATTCAAATCCTGAGACCCTCCCTATAACCAGAGATGTCATATCCAACTCCTTCCCATTCCAAACCTGAGACCCTTCCTTTAGCATGAGATGTGATATCCAAATCCTTCACATTCCAATCCGGAGACCAATCCTATAGCATGAGATGTGATATCTCAATGCTTCTAATACCAAACCTGAGACCCTTCCGATAGCATGAGATGTAATATCTCAATGCTTCAAAAACCAAACATGAGAACCATCCTATAACAAGAGATGTGAAATCCAAATCCTTCCCTTCCCAAACCTGAGACTCTTCCTATAGCATGAGATGTGATATCTCAATGCTTCTAATATCAAACTTGAGACCCTCCCTATAGCATGAGATGTGATATCCAAGTCCTTCCCATTCCAATCCTGAGACACTTCCTATAGCATGAGATGTGATATCTCAATGCTTCTAATACCAAACCTGAGACTCTTCCTATAACATGAGATGGGATATCCAACTCCTTCCCATTCCAATCCTGAGACTCTTCAGATAGCAGAGATGTGATATCTCAATGCTTATACCAAACCTGAGACCCTTCCTACGGCATGAGATGTCATATACAACTCCTTCCCATTCCAATCCTGAGACCCTTCCTATAGCATGAGATGTGATATCTCAATGCTTATACCAAACCTGAGACCCTTCCTATAGCATGAGATGTGATATCCAACTCCTTCCCATTCCAATCCTGAGACCCTTCCTATAGCATGAGATGTGATGTCTCAAAGCTTCTAATACCAAACCTGAGATCCTTCCTATAACATGAGATGTGATATCCAACTCCTTCAATTCCAATCCTGAGACCCTTCCTATAGCATGAGATTTGATATCTCAATGCTTATACCAAACCTGAGACTCTTCCTATAGCATGAGATGTGATATCCAAGTCTTTCCCATTCCAATCCTTAGACCCTTCCTACAGCATGCAATATGATATCTCAATGATTCTAATAACAATCCTGAGACCCGTCCTATAACATGAGATGGGATATCCAATTCCTTCCCATTCCAATCCTGAGACACTTCCGATAGCAGAGATGTGATATCTCAATGCTTATACCAAACCTGAGACCCTTCCTATAACATGAGATCGGATATCCAACTCCTTCCCGTTCCAAACCTGAGACCCTTCCTTTAGCATGAGATGTAATATCCAGCTCCTTCCCATTCCAATCCTGAGACACTTTCGATAGCATGAGATGTGATATCTCAATGCTTCTAATATCAAAACTGAAACCCTCCCTATAGCATGATATGTGATATCTAAGTCCTTCCCATTCCAATCCTGAGACCCTTCCTATAGCATGAGATGTGATATCTCAATGCTTCTACCAAACCTGAGACCCTTCCTTTAGCATGAGATGTGATATCCAACTCCTTCCCATTCCAACCTGAGACCCTTCCTATAGCATGAGAAGGGATATCCAACTCCTTCCCAATCCAATCCTGAGACCCTTCCGATAGCAGAGATGTGATATCTCAATGCTTATACCAAACCTGAGACCCTTCCTATGGCATGAGATGTGATATCCAACTCCTTGCCATTCAAATCCTGAGACCCTCCCTATAACAAGAGATGTCATATCCAACTCCTTCCCATTCCAAACCTGAGACCCTTCCTTTAGCATGAGATGTGATATCCAAATCCTTCACATTCCAATCCGGAGACCCTTCCTATAACATGAGATGTGATATCCAACTCCTTCCCAATCCAATCCTGAGACCCTTCCGATAGCAGAGATGTGATATCTCAATGCTTATACCAAACCTGAGACCCTTCCTATGGCATGAGATGTGATATCCAACTCCTTGCCATTCAAATCCTGAGACCCTCCCTATAACAAGAGATGTCATATCCAACTCCTTCCCATTCCAAACCTGAGACCCTTCCTTTAGCATGAGATGTGATATCCAAATCCTTCACATTCCAATCCAGAGACCAATCCTATAGCATGAGATGTGATATCTCAATGCTTCTAATACCAAACCTGAGACCCTTCCGATAGCATGAGATGTGATATCTCAATGCTTCAAAAACCAAACATGAGAACCATCCTATAACATGAGATGTGAAATCCAAATCCTTCCCTTCCCAAACCTGAGACTCTTCCTATAGCATGAGATGTGATATCTCAATGCTTCTACCAAACCTGAAACCCTTCCTATAGCATGAGATGTGATATCCAACTCCTTCCCATTCCAATCCTGAGACACTTCCTATAGCATGAGATGTGATATCACAATGCTTCTAATACCAAACCTGAAACCCATCCTATAACATGAGATGTGATATCCAAATCCTTCCCCTTCCAAACCTGAGACCCTTCCTTTAGCATGAGATGTGATATCCAGCTCCTCCCATTCCAATCCTGAGACCCTTCCGATAGCATGAGATGTGATATCTCAATGCTTCTAATATCAAAACTGAGACCCTCCCTATAGCATGAGATGTGATATCTAAGTCCTTCGCATTCCAATCCTGAGACCCTTCCGATAGCAGAGATGTGGTATCTCAATGCTTATACCAAACCTGAGACCCTTCCTATGGCATGAGATGTGATATCCAACTCCTTGCCATTCAAATCCTGAGACCCTCCCTATAACAAGAGATGTCATATCCAACTCCTTCCCATTCCAAACCTGAGACCCTTCCTTTAGCATGAGATGTGATATCCAAATCCTTCACATTCCAATCCGGAGACCAATCCTATAGCATGAGATGTGATATCTCAATGCTTCTAATACCAAACCTGAGACCCTTCCGATAGCATGAGATGTGATATCTCAATGCTTCAAAAACCAAACATGAGAACCATCCTATAACATGAGATGTGAAATCCAAATCCTTCCCTTCCCAAACCTGAGACTCTTCCTATAGCATGAGATGTGATATCTCAATGCTTCTAATATCAAACTTGAGACCCTCCCTATAGCATGAGATGTGATATCCAAGTCCTTCCCATTCCAATCCTGAGACACTTCCTATAGCATGAGATGTGATATCTCAATGCTTCTAATACCAAACCTGAGACTCTTCCTATAACATGAGATGGGATATCCAACTCCTTCCCATTCCAATCCTGAGACTCTTCTGATAGCTGAGATGTGATATCTCAATGCTTATACCAAACCTGAGACCCTTCCTACGGCATGAGATGTCATATACAACTCCTTCCCATTCCAATCCTGAGACCCTTCCTATAGCATGAGATGTGATATCTCAATGCTTATACCAAACCTGAGACCCTTCCTATAGCATGAGATGTGATATCCAACTCCTTCCCATTCCAATCCTGAGACCCTTCCTATAGCATGAGATTTGATGTCTCAATGCTTCTAATACCAAACCTGAGATCCTTCCTATAACATGAGATGTGATATCCAACTCCTTCCATTCCAATCCTGAGACCCTTCCTATAGCATGAGATTTGATATCTCAATGCTTATACCAAACCTGAGACCCTTCCTATAGCATGAGATGTGATATCCAAGTCTTTCCCATTCCAATCCTTAGACCCTTCCTACAGCATGCAATATGATATCTCAATGATTCTAATAACAATCCTGAGACCCGTCCTATAACATGAGATGGGATATCCAATTCCTTCCCATTCCAATCCTGAGACACTTCCGATAGCAGAGATGTGATATCTCAATGCTTATACCAAACCTGAGACCCTTCCTATAACATGAGATCGGATATCCAACTCCTTCCCGTTCCAAACCTGAGACCCTTCCTTTAGCATGAGATGTAATATCCAGCTCCTTCCCATTCCAATCCTGAGACACTTCCGATAGCATGAGATGTGATATCTCAATGCTTCTAATATCAAAACTGAAACCCTCCCTATAGCATGATATGTGATATCTAAGTCCTTCCCATTCCAATCCTGAGACCCTTCCTATAGCATGAGATGTGATATCTCAATGCTTCTACCAAACCTGAGACCCTTCCTTTAGCATGAGATGTGATATCCAACTCCTTCCCATTCCAACCTGAGACCCTTCCTATAGCATGAGAAGGGATATCCAACTCCTTCCCAATCCAATCCTGAGACCCTTCCGATAGCAGAGATGTGATATCTCAATGCTTATACCAAACCTGAGACCCTTCCTATGGCATGAGATGTGATATCCAACTCCTTGCCATTCAAATCCTGAGACCCTCCCTATAACAAGAGATGTCATATCCAACTCCTTCCCATTCCAAACCTGAGACCCTTCCTTTAGCATGAGATGTGATATCCAAATCCTTCACATTCCAATCCGGAGACCCTTCCTATAACATGAGATGTGATATCCAACTCCTTCCCAATCCAATCCTGAGACCCTTCCGATAGCAGAGATGTGATATCTCAATGCTTATACCAAACCTGAGACCCTTCCTATGGCATGAGATGTGATATCCAACTCTTTGCCATTCAAATCCTGAGACCCTCCCTATAACAAGAGATGTCATATCCAACTTCTTCCCATTCCAATCCTGAGACCCTTCCTTTAGCATGAGATGTGATATCCAAATCCTTCACATTCCAATCCGGAGACCAATCCTATAGCATGAGATGTGATATCTCAATGCTTCTAATACCAAACCTGAGACCCTTCCGATAGCATGAGATGTGATATCTCAATGCTTCAAAAACCAAACATGAGAACCATCCTATAACATGAGATGTGAAATCCAAATCCTTCCCTTCCCAAACCTGAGACTCTTCCTATAGCATGAGATGTGATATCTCAATGCTTCTACCAAACCTGAAACCCTTCCTATAGCATGAGATGTGATATCCAACTCTTTCCCATTCCAATCCTGAGACACTTCCTATAGCATGAGATGTGATATCACAATGCTTCTAATACCAAACCTGAGACCCATCCTATAACATGAGATGTGATATCCAAATCCTTCCCCTTCCAAACCTGAGACCCTTCCTTTGGTATTAGAAGCATTGAGATATCACATCTCATGCTATAGGAAGGGTCTCAGGATTGGAATGGGAAGGAGTTGGATATCACATCTCATGCTATAGGAAGGGTCTCAGGTTTGGTATTACAAACATTGTGATATTACATCTCATGCTATAGGAAGGGTTTCAGGATTGGATTGGGAAGGAGTTGGATATCACATCTCATGCTATAGGAAGGGTCTCAGGTTTGGAATGGTAAGGATTTGTACATCACATCTCTTGCTATAGGAAGGGCCTCAGGTTTGGTAAGAGAAACATTAAGATATCCCATCTCATGCTATCGGAAGGGTCTCAGGATTAGAATGGGAAGGAGTTGGATATCACATCTCAAGCTATCTCAGGATTGGAATGGGAAGGAGTTTGATATCACATCTCAAGCTATAGGAAGGGTCTCAAGTTTGGAAGGGGAAGGATTTGGATTTCACATCTCATGTTTTAGGACGGGTCTCAGGTTTGGTATTAGAAACATTGAGATATCACATCTCATGGTATAGGAAGGGTTTCAGGATTGGAATGGGAAGGAGTTGGATATCACATCTCATGCAATAGGAAGGGTCTCAGGTTTGATAGAAGCATTGAGATATCACATCTCATGCTATAGGAAGGGTCTCAGGATTGGAATGGGAAGGAGTTGGATATCACATCTCATGCCATAGGAAGAGTCTCAGGTTTGGTATAAGCATTGAGATATCACATCTCTGCTATCGTAAGGGTCTCAGGATTGGAATAGGAAGGAGTTGGATATCCCATCTCATGCTTAAAGAAGGGTCTCAGGTTTGGTATTAGAAGCATTGAGATATCACATCTCATGCTATAGGAAGGGTCTAAGGATTGGAATGGGAAGGAGTTGGATATCACATCTTATGCTATAGGAAGGGTCTCAGGTTTGGTATTACAAGCATTGTGATATTATATCTCATGCTATAGGAAGGGTCTCAGGATTGGATTGGGAAGGAGTTGGATATCACATCTCATGCTATAGGAAGGGTCTCAGGTTTGGAATGGGAAGGGTTTGTACATCACATCTCTTGCTATAGGAAGGGCCTCAGGTTTGGTATGACAAACATTGAGATATCACATCTCATGTTATAGGAAGGATATCAGGTTTGGTATTAGAAGCATTGAGATATCACATCTCATGCTATAGGAAGGGTCTCCGGATTGGAATGGGAAGTAGTTGTATATGACATCTCATGCCATAGGAAGGGTAGCACATATGCTATAGGAAGGGTCTCAGGTTTGGAACACGGGAAGGAGTTGGATATCACATCTCATGCTTTAAGAAGGGTCTCAGTTTTGGTATTAGAAGCATTGAGATATCACATCTCATGCTATAGGAAGGGTCTCAGGATTGGAATGGGAACAAGTTGGATATCACATCTCATGCTATAGGAAGGGTCTCAGGATTGGATTGGGAAGGAGTCGGATATCACATCCCATGCTATAGGAAAGGTCTCAGGTTTGGAATGGGAATGATTTGTATATCACATCTCTTGCTATAGGAAGGGCCTCAGGTTTGGTATCAGAAACATTGAGATATCACATCTCATGGTATAGGAAGGATCTCAGTATTGGAATGGAAAGGGGTTGGATATCACATCTCATGTTATAGGAAGGATATCAGGTTTGGTATTAGAAGCATTGAGATATCACATCTCATGCTATAGGAAGGGTCTCAGGATTGGAATGGGAAGGAGTTGGATATCACATCTCATGCTATAGGAAGGGTCTCAGGATTGGAATGGGAAGGAATTGGATATCCCATCTCATGTCATAGGAAGGATCTCAGGTTTGCTATTAGAAGCACTGAGATATCACATCTCATGCTATAGGAATGGTCTCAGGATTGGAATGGGAAGGAGTTGGATATTACATTCTTGCTATAGGAAGGGTCTCAGGTTTGGAATGGGAAGGAGTTGGATATCCCATCTCATGTCATAGGAAGGATCTCAGGTTTGCTATTAGAAGCACTGAGATATCACATCTCATGCTATAGGAATGGTCTCAGGTTTGGAATGGGAAGGAGTTGGATATTACATTCTTGCTATAGGAAGGGTCTCAGGTTTGGAACGGGAAGGAGTTGGATATCACATCTCATGCTTTAAGAAGGGTCTCAGTTTTGGTATTAGAAGCATTGAGATATCACATCTCATGCTATAGGAAGGGTCTCAGGATTGGTATGGGAAGGAGTTGGATATCACATCTCATGCTATAGGAAGGGTCTCAGGTTTCGTATTACAAGCATTGCGATATTACATCTCATGCTATAGGAAGGGTCTCAGGTTTGGAATGGGGAGGATTTGTATATCACATCTCTTGCTATAGGAAGGGCCTCAGGTTTGGTATGAGAAACATTGAGATATCACATCTCATGGTATAGGAAGGATCTCAGGATTGGAATGGGAAGGAGTTGGATATCACATCTCATGTTATAGGAAGGATATCAGGTTTGGTATTAGAAGCATTGAGATATCACATCTCATGCTATAGGAAGTGTCTCTGTTTTGGGATGGGAAGGAGTTGGAGATAACATCTCATGCTATATGAAGGGTCTCAGGTTTGGTATTAGAAGCTTTGAGATATCACATTTCATACTATAGGAAGGGTCTCTGGTTTGGGATGGGAAGGAGTTGGATATCACATCTCATGCTATAACAAGGGTCTCAGGTTTGGTATTAGAAGCATTGAGATATCACATCTCATGCTATAGGAAGGGTCTCAGGTTTGGAATGGGAAGGAGTTGGATATCACATCTCAGGCTATAGGAAGGATCTCAGTTTTGGAATGAGAAGGAGTTGGATATCACATATCATGTTATATGAAGGCTCTCAGGTTTGGTATTAGAAGCATTGAGATATCACATCTCATGCTATAGTAAGGGTCTCAGGATTGGCATGGGAAGGAGTTTGATATCACATCTCATGCTAAAGGAAGGGTCTCCGGTTTGGAATGGGAAGGAGTTGGATATCACATCTCATGTTATAGGAAGGATCTCAGGTTTGGTATTAGAAACATTGAGATAACACATCTCATGCTATAGGAAGGGTCTCAGGATTGAAATGGGAAGGAGTTGGATATCACATCTCATGCTATCGTAAGGGTCTCAGGATTGGAATAGGAAGGAGTTGGATATCCCATCTCATGCTTTAAGAAGGGTCTCAGGTTTGGTATTAGAAGCATTGAGATATCACATCTCATGCTATAGGAAGGGTCTAAGGATTGGAATGGGAAGGAGTTGGATATCACACATGCTATAGGAAGGGTCTCAGGTTTGGTATTACAAGCATTGTGATATTACCTCTCATGCTATAGGAAGGGTCTCAGGATTGGATTGGGAAGTAGTTGGATATCACATCTGATGCTATAGGAAGGGTCTCAGGTTTGGAATGGGAAGGATTTGTACATCACATCTCTTGCTATAGGAAGGGCCTCAGGTTTGGTATGAGAAACATTGAAATATCACATCTCATGGTATAGGAAGGATCTCAGGATTGGAATGTGAAGGAGTTGGATATCACATCTCGTGTTATAGGAAGGATATCAAGTTTGGTATTAGAAGCATTGAGATATCACATCTCATGCTATAGGAAGGGTCTCAGGTTCGGTAGAAGCATTGAGATATCACATCCCATGCTATAGGAAGGGTCTCAGGATTGGAATGGGAAGGAGTAGTATATGACCTCTCATGCCATAGGAATGGTCTCAGGTTTGGTACAAGCATTGAGATATCACATCTCTGCTATCGGAAGGGTCTCAGGTTTGGAAAGGGAAGGAGTTGGATATCACGTCTCATGCTATAGGAAGGTTCTCAGGTTTGGTATTAGAAGCATTGAGATATCACATCTCATGCTATAGGAAGGGTCTCAGTATTGGAATGGGAAGGAGTTGGATATCACATCTCATGCTACAGGAAGGGTCTCAGGTTTGGAATGGGAAGGAATTGGATATCACATCTCATGTTATAGGAAGGATCTCAGGTCTGGTATTAGAAGCATTGTGATATCACATCTCATGCCATAGGAAGGGTCTCAGGTTTGGAGTGGGAAGGAGTTGGATATCACATCTCATGCTATAGGAAGGGTCTCAGGTTTGGTAGAAGCATTGAGATATCACATCTCATGCTATAGGAAGGGTCTCCGGATTGG
Organism: Ambystoma mexicanum; assembly: GCF_040938575.1. Lineage (NCBI taxonomy): Eukaryota > Metazoa > Chordata > Amphibia > Caudata > Ambystomatidae > Ambystoma > Ambystoma mexicanum. Next base: position 1,430,226 of record NW_027182471.1, read on the forward strand.
AATGGGTAGTAGTTGTATATTACATCTCATGCCATAGGAAGGGTCTCAGGTTTGGTATAAGCATTGAGATATCACATCTCTGCTATCGGAGGGGTCTCAGGATTGGAATGGGAAGGAGTTGGATATCCCATCTCATGTTATAGGAAGGGTCTCAGGTTTGGTATTAGAAGCATTGAGATATCACATCTCATGCTATAGGAAAGGTCTCAGGATTGGGATGGGAAGGACTTGGATATCTCATCTCATGTTATAGGACGGGTCTCAGGTGTGGTATTAGAAGGATTGAGATATCACATCGCATGCTGTAGGAAGGGTCTCAGGTTTGGAATGGGAAGGAATTGGATATCACATCTCATGTCATAGGAAGGATCTCAGGTTTGCTATTAGAAGCATTGAGATATCACTTCTCAAGCTATAGGAAGGGTCTCAGGTTTGGAAAGGGAAGGATTTGGATTTCACATCTCATGTTGTAGGATGGTTCTCATGTTTGGTTTTAGAAGCATTGAGATATCACATCTCATGCTATCGGAAGGGTCTCAGGTTTGGAAAGGGAAGGATTTGGATTTCACATATGTTATAGGATGGTTCTCAGGTTTGGTTTTAGAAGCAGTAAGATATCACATCTCATGTTATAGGAAAGGTCTCAGGATTGGAATGGGAAGGAGTTGGATATCACATCACATGCTAAAGGAAAGGTCTCAGGTTTGGAAGGGGAAGGATTTGGATATCCCATCTCATGTCATAGGAAGGATCTCAGGTTTGCTATTAGAAGCACTGAGATATCACATCTCATGCTATCGGAAGGGTCTCAGGTTTGGAATGGGAAGGAGTTGGATACAAATCTCATGTTATAGGAAGGATCTCAGGTTTGGTATTAGAAGCATTGAGATATCACATATCATGCTATAGGAAAGGTCTCAGGATTGGAATGGGAAGGAGTTGGATATCACATCACATGCTAAAGGAAAGGTCTCAGGTTTGGAAGGGGAAGGATTTGGATCTCACATATGTTTTAGGACGGGTGTCAGGTTTGGTATTAGAAGCATTGAGATATCACATCTCATGGTATAGGAAGGGTCTCAGGATTGGAATGGGAAGGAGTTGGATAGCACATCTCAAGCTATCTCAGGATTGGAATGGGAAGGAGTTTGATATCACATCTCAAGCTATAGGAAGGGTCTCAGGTTTGGAAAGGGAATGATTTGGATTTCACATGTTACAGGATAGTTCTCATGTTTGGTTTTAGAAGCATTGAGATATCACATCTCATGTTATAGGAAGGATCTCAGGTTTGGTATTAGAAGCATTGAGATATCACATCTCATGCTATAGGAAGGGTCTCAGGTTTGGAATGGGAAGGAGTTGGATATCACATCTCATGCTATAGGAAGGATCTCAGGTTTGGTGTTAGAAGCATTGAGATATCAGATCTCATGCTATCGGAAGGATCTCAGGTTTGGTATTAGAAGCATTGAGATATCACATCTCATGCTACCAGAAGGGTCTCAGGATTGGAATGGGAAGGAGTCGGATATCACATCTCATGCTAAAGGGAGGGTTTCAGGTTTGGAAGTGGAAGGATTTGGATATCACATCTCATGTTATAGGAAGATCTCAGGTTTGGTATTAGAAGCATTGAGATATCACATCTCATGCTATCGGAAGGATCTCAGGTTTGGTATTAGAAGCATTGAGATATCACATCTCATGCTATAGGAAGGGTCTCAGGATTGGAATGGGAAGGAGTTGGATATCACATCTCATGCTATAGGAAGGGTCTCAGGTTTGGTATTACAAACATTGTGATATTACATCTCATGCTATAGGAAGGGTTTCAGGATTGGATTGGGAAGGAGTTGGATATCACATCTCATGCAGGAAGGGTCTCAGGTTTGGAATGGGAAGGATTTGTACATCACATCTCTTGCTATAGGAAGGGCCTCAGGTTTGGTAAGAGAAACATTAAGATGTCACATCTCATGCTATCGGAAGGGTCTCAGGATTGGAATGGGAAGGAGTTGGATATCACATCTCAAGCTATCTCAGGATTGGAATGGGAAGGAGTTTGATATCACATCTCAAGCTATAGGAAGGGTCTCAAGTTTGGAAGGGGAAGGATTTGGATTTCACATCTCATGTTTTAGGATGGGTCTCAGGTTTGGTATTAGAAACATTGAGATATCACATCTCATGGTATAGGAAGGGTTTCAGGATTGGAATGGGAAGGAGTTGGATATCACATCTCATGCAATAGGAAGGGTCTCAGGTTTGATAGAAGCATTGAGATATCACATCTCATGCTATAGGAAGGGTCTCAGGATTGGAATGGGAAGGAGTTGGATATCACATCTCATGCCATAGGAAGAGTCTCAGGTTTGGTATAAGCATTGAGATATCACATCTCTGCTATCGTAAGGGTCTCAGGATTGGAATAGGAAGGAGTTGGATATCCCATCTCATGCTTTAAGAAGGGTCTCAGGTTTGGTATTAGAAGCATTGAGATATCACATCTCATGCTATAGGAAGGGTCTAAGGATTGGAATGGGAAGGAGTTGGATATCACATCTTATGCTATAGGAAGGGTCTCAGGTTTGGTATTACAAGCATTGTGATATTATATCTCATGCTATAGGAAGGGTCTCAGGATTGGATTGGGAAGGAGTTGGATATCACATCTCATGCTATAGGAAGGGTCTCAGTTTTGGAATGGGAAGGGTTTGTACATCACATCTCTTGCTATAGGAAGGGCCTCAGGTTTGGTATGAGAAACATTGAGATATCACATCTCATGTTATAGGAAGGATATCAGGTTTGGTATTAGAAGCATTGAGATATCACATCTCATGATATAGGAAGGGTCTCAGGATTGGAATGGGAAGGAGTTGGATATCACATCTCATGCTATAGGAAGGGTCTCAGGTTTGGTATTAGAAGCATTGAGATATCACATCTCATGCTATAGGAAGGGTCTCAGGATTGGAATGGGAACGAGTTGGATATCACATCTCATGCTATAGGAAGGGTCTCAGGATTGGATTGGGAAGGAGTCGGATATCACATCCCATGCTATAGGAGAGGTCTCAGGTTTGGAATGGGAATGATTTGTATATCACATCTCTTGCTATAGGAAGGGCCTCAGGTTTGGTATCAGAAACATTGAGATATCACATCTCATGGTATAGGAAGGATCTCAGTATTGGAATGGAAAGGGGTTGGATATCACATCTCATGTTATAGGAAGGATATCAGGTTTGGTATTAGAAGCATTGAGATATCACATCTCATGCTATAGGAAGGGTCTCAGGATTGGAATGGGAAGGAGTTGGATATCAGATCTCATGCTATAGGAAGGGTCTCAGGTTTGGTAGAAGCATTAAGATATCACATCTCATGCTATAGGAAGGGTCTCAGGATTGGAATGGGAAGGAGTAGTATATGACATCTCGTGCCATAGGAAGGGTCTCAGGTTTGGTATAAGCATTGAGATATCACATCTCTGCTATCGGAAGGGTCTCGGGATTGGAATGGGAAGGAGTTGGATATTACATTCTTGCTATAGGAAGGGTCTCAGGTTTGGAACGGGAAGGAGTTGGATATCCCATCTCATGTCATAGGAAGGATCTCAGGTTTGCTATTAGAAGCACTGAGATATCACATCTCATGCTATAGGAATGGTCTCAGGATTGGAATGGGAAGGAGTTGGATATTACATTCTTGCTATAGGAAGGGTCTCAGGTTTGGAACGGGAAGGAGTTGGATATCACATCTCATGCTTTAAGAAGGGTCTCAGTTTTGGTATTAGAAGCATTGAGATATCACATCTCATGCTCTAGGAAGGGTCTCAGGATTGGAATGGGAAGGAGTTGGATATCACATCTCATGCTATAGGAAGGGTCTCAGGTTTGGTATTACAAGCATTGCGATATTACATCTCATGCTATAGGAAGGGTCTCAGGTTTGGAATGGGGAGGATTTGTATATCACATCTCTTGCTATAGGAAGGGCCTCAGGTTTGGTATGAGAAACATTGAGATATCACATCTCATGGTATAGGAAGGATCTCAGGATTGGAATGGGAAGGAGTTGGATATCACATCTCATGTTATAGGAAGGATATCAGGTTTGGTATTAGAAGCATTGAGATATCACATTTCATACTATAGGAAGGGTCTCTGGTTTGGGATGGGAAGGAGTTGGATATCACATCTCATGCTATAACAAGGGTCTCAGGTTTGGTATTAGAAGCATTGAGATATCACATCTCATGCTATAGGAAGGGTCTCAGGTTTGGAATGGGAAGGAGTTGGATATCACATCTCAGGCTATAGGAAGGATCTCAGGTTTGGAATGAGAAGGAGTTGGATATCACATATCATGTTATATGAAGGCTCTCAGGTTTGGTATTAGAAGCATTGAGATATCACATCTCATGCTATAGTAAGGGTCTCAGGATTGGCATGGGAAGGAGTTTGATATCACATCTCATGCTAAAGGAAGGGTCTCCGGTTTGGAATGGGAAGGAGTTGGATATCACATCTCATGTTATAGGAAGGATCTCAGGTTTGGTATTAGAAACATTGAGATAACACATCTCATGCTATAGGAAGGGTCTCAGGATTGAAATGGGAAGGTGTTGGATATCACATCTCATGCTATCGTAAGGGTCTCAGGATTGGAATAGGAAGGAGTTGGATATCCCATCTCATGCTTTAAGAAGGGTCTCAGGTTTGGTATTAGAAGCATTGAGATATCACATCTCATGCTATAGGAAGGGTCTAAGGATTGGAATGGGAAGGAGTTGGATATCACACATGCTATAGGAAGGGTCTCAGGTTTGGTATTACAAGCATTGTGATATTACATCTCATGCTATAGGAAGGGTCTCAGGATTGGATTGGGAAGGAGTTGGATATCACATCTGATGCTATAGGAAAGGTCTCAGGTTTGGAATGGGAAGGATTTGTACATCACATCTCTTGCTATAGGAAGGGCCTCAGGTTTGGTATGAGAAACATTGAAATATCACATCTCATGGTATAGGAAGGATCTCAGGATTGGAATGTGAAGGAGTTGGATATCACATCTCGTGTTATAGGAAGGATATCAAGTTTGGTATTAGAAGCATTGAGATATCACATCTCATGCTATAGGAAGGGTCTCAGGTTTGGTAGAAGCATTGAGATATCACATCTCATGCTATAGGAAGGGTCTCAGGATTGGAATGGGAAGGAGTAGTATATGACCTCTCATCCCATAGGAAGGGTCTCAGGTTTGGTACAAGCATTGAGATATCACATCTCTGCTATCGGAAGGGTCTCAGGTTTGGAAAGGGAAGGAGCTGGATATCACGTCTCATGCTATAGGAAGGTTCTCAGGTTTGGTATTAGAAGCATTGAGATATCACATCTCATGCTATAGGAAGGGTCTCAGTATTGGAATGGGAAGGAGTTGGATATCACATCTCATGCTACAGGAAGGGTCTCAGGTTTGGAATGGGAAGGAATTGGATATCACATCTCATGTTATAGGAAGGATCTCAGGTCTGGTATTAGAAGCATTGTGATATCACATCTCATGCCATAGGAAGGGTCTCAGGTTTGGAGTGGGAAGGAGTTGGATATCACATCTCATGCTATAGGAAGGGTCTCAGGTTTGGTAGAAGCATTGAGATATCACATCTCATGCTAAAGGAAGGGTCTCCGGATTGGAATGGGTAGTAGTTGTATATTACATCTCATGCCATAGGAAGGGTCTCAGGTTTGGTATAAGCATTGAGATATCACATCTCTGCTATCGGAAGGGTCTCAGGATTGGAATGGGAAGGAGTTGGATATCTCATCTCATGTTATAGGACGGGTCTCAGGTGTGGTATTAGAAGGATTGAGATATCACATCGCATGCTGTAGGAAGGGTCTCAGGTTTGGAATGGGAAGGAATTGGATATCACATCTCATGTCATAGGAAGGATCTCAGGTTTGCTATTAGAAGCATTGAGATATCACTTCTCATGCTATAGGAATGGTCTCAGGATTGGAATGGGAAGGAGTTGGATATTACATTCTTGCTATATGAAGGGTCTCAGGTTTGGAATGGGAAGGAGTTGGATGTCACATATGCTATAGGAAGGGTCTCAGGTTTGGAACGGGAAGTAGTTGGATATCACATTTCATGCTTTAAGAAGGGTCTCAGTTTTGGTATTAAAAGCATTGAGATATCACATCTCATGCTATAGGAAGGGTCTCAGGATTGGAATGGGAAGGAGTTGGATATCACATCTCATGCTATAGGAATGGTCTCAGGTTTGGTATTACAAGCATTGTGATATTACATCTCATGCTATAGGAAGGGTCTCAGGATTGGATTGGGAAAGAGTCGGATATCACATCTCATGCTATAGGAAGGGTCTCAGGTTTGGAATGGGAAGGATTTGTATATCACATCTCTTGCTATAGGAAGGGCCTCAGGTTTGGTATGAGAAACATTGAGATATCACATCTCATGGTATAGGAAGGATCTCAGTATTGGAATGGAAAGGAGTTGGATATCACATCTCATGTTATAGGAAGGATATCAGGTTTGGTATTAGAAGCATTGAGACATCACATCTCATGCTATAGGAAGGGTCTCAGGATTGGAATGGGAAGCAGTAGTATATGACATCTCATGCCATAGGAAGGGTCTCAGGTTTGGTATAAGCATTGAGATATCACATCTCTGCTATCGGAAGGGTCTCGGGATTGGAATGGTAAGGAGTTTATATATCACATCTCATGTTATAGGAAGGATATCATGTTTGGTATTAGAAGCATTGAGATATCACATCTCATGCTATAGGAAGGATCTCAGGATTGGAATGGGAAGGACTTGGATATCACATCTCATGCTATAGGGAGGGTCACAGGTTTGATATTAGAAGCATTGAGATATCACATCTCATGCTATCGGAAGGGTCTCAGGATTGGAATGGGAAGGAGTTGGATATCACATCTCATGCTAAAGGAAGGGTCTCAGGCTTGGAAGGGGAAGGATTTGGATATCACATCTCATGTTGTAGGACGGGTCTCAGGTTTGGTACTACAAGCATTGAGATATCACATCTCATGGTATAGGAAGGGTCTCAGGATTGGAATGGGAAGGAGTTGGATATCACATCTCAAGCTATAGGAAGGGTCTCAGGATTGCAATGGGAAGGAGTTTGATATCACATCTCATGCCATAGGAAGGGTCTCAGTTTTGGTAGAAGCATTGAGAAATGACATCTCATGCTATCGGAAGGGTCTCAGGATTGGATTGGGAAGGAGTTGGATATCCCATCTCATGCTATATGAAGGGTTTCAGGTTTGGTATTAGAAGCATTGAGATATCACATCTCGTGCTATAGGAAGGGTCTCAGGATTGGAATGGGAAGGAGTAGGATATCACATCTCATGCTATAGGAAGGGTCTCAGGTTTGGTATTAGAAGCATTGAGATATCAATTCTCATGGTATAGGAAGGGTCTCAGAATTGGAATGGGAAGGAGTTGGATATCACATCCATGTTATAGGAAGGGTCTCAGGATTGGAATGCGAAGGATTTGGATATCACATCTCTTGCTATAGGAAGGGTCTCAGGTTTTTTATTAGACACATTGAGATATCACATCTCATGCTAAAGGAAGGGTTTCAGGATTCGAATGGGAAGGATTTGGATATCATATCTCATGTTATAGGACGGGTCCCAGGTTTGGTATTAGAAGCACTGAGATATCACATCTCATGCTATCAGAAGGGTCTCAGGATTGGAATGGGAAGGAGTTGGATATCACATCTCATGCTAAAGGGAGGGTCTCAGGTTTGGAAGGGGAAGGATTTGGATATCACATCTCATGTTATCGGAAGGATCTCAGGTTTGGTATTAGAAGCATTGAGATATCACATCTCATGCTATAGGAAGGGTCTCAGGATTGGAATGGGAAGGAGATGGATATCACATCTCATGCTAAAGGAAGGGTCTCATGTTTGGTAGAAGCATTGAGATATCACATCTCATGCTATAGGAAGGGTCTCCGGATTGGAATGGGAAGTAGTTGTACATGACATCTCATGCCATAGGAAGGGTAGCACATATGCTATAGGAAGGGTCTCAGGTTTGGAACACGGGAAGGAGTTGGATATCACATCTCATGCTTTAAGAAGGGTCTCAGTTTTGGTATTAGAAGCATTGAGATATCACATCTCATGCTATAGGAAGGGTCTCAGGATTGGAATGGGAACGAGTTGGAAATCACATCTCATGCTATAAGAAGGGTCTCAGGATTGGATTTGGAAGGAGTCGGATATCACATCCCATGCTATAGGAAAGGTCTCAGGTTTGGAATGGGAATGATTTGTATATCACATCTCTTGCTATAGGAAGGCCCTCAGGTTTGGTATCAGAAACATTGAGATATCACATCTCATGGTATAGGAAGGATCTCAGTATTGGAATGGAAAGGGGTTGGATATCACATCTCATGTTATAGGAAGGATATCAGGTTTGGTATTAGAAGCATTGAGATATCACATCTCATGCTATAGGAAGGGTCTCAGGATTGGAATGGGAAGGAGTTGGATATCACATCTCATGCTATAGGAAGGGTCTCAGGTTTGGTAGAAGCATTGAGATATCACATCTCATGCTATAGGAAGGGTCTCAGGATTGGAATGGGAAGGAATAGTATATGACATCTCATGCCATAGGAAGGGTCTCAGGTTTGGTATAAGCATTGAGATATCACATCTCTGCTATCGGAAGGGTCTCGGGATTGGAATGGGAAGGAGTTGGATATTACATTCTTGCTATAGGAAGGGTCTCAGGTTTGGAACGGGAAGGAGTTGGATATCCCATCTCATGTCATAGGAAGGATCTCAGGTTTGCTATTAGAAGCACTGAGATATCACATCTCATGCTATAGGAATGGTCTCAGGATTGGAATGGGAAGGAGTTGGATATTACATTCTTGCTATAGGAAGGGTCTCAGTTTTGGAACGGGAAGGAGTTGGATATCACATCTCATGCTTTAAGAAGGGTCTCAGTTTTGGTATTAGAAGCATTGAGATATCACATCTCATGCTATAGGAAGGGTCTCAGGATTGGAATGGGAAGGAGTTGGATATCACATCTCATGCTATAGGAAGGGTCTCAGGTTTGGTATTACAAGCATTGCGATATTACATCTCATGCTATAGGAAGGGTCTCAGGTTTGGAATGGGGAGGATTTGTATATCACATCTCTTGCTATAGGAAGGGCCTCAGGTTTGGTATGAGAAACATTGAGATATCACATCTCATGGTATAGGAAGGATCTCAGGATTGGAATGGGAAGGAGTTGGATATCACATCTCATGTTATAGGAAGGATATCAGGTTTGGTATTAGAAGCATTGAGATATCACATCTCATGCTATAGGAAGGGTCTCTGTTTTGGGATGGGAAGGAGTTGGAGCTAACATCTCATGCTATATGAAGGGTCTCAGGTTTGGTATTAGAAGCTTTGAGATATCACATTTCATACTATAGGAAGGGTCTCTGGTTTGGGATGGGAAGGAGTTGGATATCACATCTCATGCTATAACAAGGGTCTCAGGTTTGGTATTAGAAGCATTGAGATATCACATCTCATGCTATAGGAAGGGTCTCAGGTTTGGAATGGGAAGGAGTTGGATATCACATCTCAGGCTATAGGAAGGATCTCAGGTTTGGAATGAGAAGGAGTTGGATATCACATATCATGTTATATGAAGGCTCTCAGGTTTGGTATTAGAAGCATTGAGATATCACATCTCATGCTATAGTAAGGGTCTCAGGATTGGCATGGGAAGGAGTTTGATATCACATCTCATGCTAAAGGAAGGGTCTCCGGTTTGGAATGGGAAGGAGTTGGATATCACATCTCATGTTATAGGAAGGATCTCAGGTTTGGTATTAGAAACATTGAGATAACACATCTCATGCTATAGGAAGGGTCTCAGGATTGAAATGGGAAGGAGTTGGATATCACATCTCATGCTATCGTAAGGGTCTCAGGATTGGAATAGGAAGGAGTTGGATATCCCATCTCATGCTTTAAGAAGGGTCTCAGGTTTGGTATTAGAAGCATTGAGATATCACATCTCATGCTATAGGAAGGGTCTAAGGATTGGAATGGGAAGGAGTTGGATATCACACATGCTATAGGAAGGGTCTCAGGTTTGGTATTACAAGCATTGTGATATTACATATCATGCTATAGGAAGGGTCTCAGGATTGGATTGGGAAGGAGTTGGATATCACATCTGATGCTATAGGAAAGGTCTCAGGTTTGGAATGGGAAGGATTTGTACATCACATCTCTTGCTATAGGAAGGGCCTCAGGTTTGGTATGAGAAACATTGAAATATCACATCTCATGGTATAGGAAGGATCTCAGGATTGGAATGTGAAGGAGTTGGATATCACATCTCGTGTTATAGGAAGGATATCAAGTTTGGTATTAGAAGCATTGAGATATCACATCTCATGCTATAGGAAGGGTCTCAGGTTTGGTAGAAGCATTGAGATATCACATCTCATGCTATAGGAAGGGTCTCAGGATTGGAATGGGAAGGAGTAGTATATGACCTCTCATGCCATAGGAAGGGTCTCAGGTTTGGTACAAGCATTGAGATATCACATCTCTGCTATCGGAAGGGTCTCAGGTTTGGAAAGGGAAGGAGTTGGATATCACGTCTCATGCTATAGGAAGGTTCTTAGGTTTGGTATTAGAAGCATTGAGATATCACATCTCATGCTATAGGAAGGGTCTCAGTATTGGAATGGGAAGGAGTTGGATATCACATCTCATGCTACAGGAAGGGTCTCAGGTTTGGAATGGGAAGGAATTGGATATCACATCTCATGTTATAGGAAGGATCTCAGGTCTGGTATTAGAAGCATTGTGATATCACATCTCATGCCATAGGAATGGTCTCAGGATTGGAATGGGAAGGAGTTGGATATTACATTCTTGCTATAGGAAGGGTCTCAGGTTTGGAACGGGAAGGAGTTGGATATCACATCTCATGCTTTAAGAAGGGTCTCAGTTTTGGTATTAGAAGCATTGAGATATCACATCTCATGCTCTAGGAAGGGTCTCAGGATTGGAATGGGAAGGAGTTGGATATCACATCTCATGCTATAGGAAGGGTCTCAGGTTTGGTATTACAAGCATTGCGATATTACATCTCATGCTATAGGAAGGGTCTCAGGTTTGGAATGGGGAGGATTTGTATATCACATCTCTTGCTATAGGAAGGGCCTCAGGTTTGGTATGAGAAACATTGAGATATCACATCTCATGGTATAGGAAGGATCTCAGGATTGGAATGGGAAGGAGTTGGATATCACATCTCATGTTATAGGAAGGATATCAGGTTTGGTATTAGAAGCATTGAGATATCACATCTCATGCTATAGGAAGGGTCTCTGTTTTGGGATGGGAAGGAGTTGGAGATAACATCTCATGCTATATGAAGGGTCTCAGGTTTGGTATTAGAAGCTTTGAGATATCACATCTCTGCTATCGGAAGGGTCTCGGGATTGGAATGGTAAGGAGTTTATATATCACATCTCATGTTATAGGAAGGATATCATGTTTGGTATTAGAAGCATTGAGATATCACATCTCATGCTATAGGAAGGATCTCATGATTGGAATGGGAAGGACTTGGATATCACATCTCATGCTATAGGGAGGGTCTCAGGTTTGATATTAGAAGCATTGAGATATCACATCTCATGCTATCGGAAGGGTCTCAGGATTGGAATGGGAAGGAGTTGGATATCACATCTCATGCTAAAGGAAGGGTCTCAGGCTTGGAAGGGGAAGGATTTGGATATCACATCTCATGTTGTAGGACGGGTCTCAGGTTTGGTACTACAAGCATTGAGATATCACATCTCATGGTATAGGAAGGGTCTCAGGATTGGAATGGGAAGGAGTTGGATATCACATCTCAAGCTATAGGAAGGGTCTCAGGATTGCAATGGGAAGGAGTTTGATATCACATCTCATGCCATAGGAAGGGTCTCAGTTTTGGTAGAAGCATTGAGAAATGACATCTCATGCTATCGGAAGGGTCTCAGGATTGGATTGGGAAGGAGTTGGATATCACATCTCATGTTATAGGAAGGATATCAGGTTTGGTATTAGAAGCATTGAGACATCACATCTCATGCTATAGGAAGGGTCTCAGGATTGGAATGGGAAGCAGTAGTATATGACATCTCATGCCATAGGAAGGGTCTCAGGTTTGGTATAAGCATTGAGATATCACATCTCTGCTATCGGAAGGGTCTCGGGATTGGAATGGTAAGGAGTTTATATATCACATCTCATGTTATAGGAAGGATATCATGTTTGGTATTAGAAGCATTGAGATATCACATCTCATGCTATAGGAAGGATCTCAGGATTGGAATGGGAAGGACTTGGATATCACATCTCATGCTATAGGGAGGGTCACAGGTTTGATATTAGAAGCATTGAGATATCACATCTCATGCTATCGGAAGGGTCTCAGGATTGGAATGGGAAGGAGTTGGATATCACATCTCATGCTAAAGGAAGGGTCTCAGGCTTGGAAGGGGAAGGATTTGGATATCACATCTCATGTTGTAGGACGGGTCTCAGGTTTGGTACTACAAGCATTGAGATATCACATCTCATGGTATAGGAAGGGTCTCAGGATTGGAATGGGAAGGAGTTGGATATCACATCTCAAGCTATAGGAAGGGTCTCAGGATTGGAATGGGAAGGAGTTGGATATCACATCTCATGCTAAAGGAAGGGTCTCAGGCTTGGAAGGGGAAGGATTTGGATATCACATCTCATGTTGTAGGACGGGTCTCAGGTTTGGTACTACAAGCATTGAGATATCACATCTCATGGTATAGGAAGGGTCTCAGGATTGGAATGGGAAGGAGTTGGATATCACATCTCATGCCATAGGAAGGGTCTCAGTTTTGGTAGAAGCATTGAGAAATGACATCTCATGCTATCGGAAGGGTCTCAGGATTGGATTGGGAAGGAGTTGGATATCCCATCTCATGCTATATGAAGGGTTTCAGGTTTGGTATTAGAAGCATTGAGATATCACATCTCGTGCTATAGGAAGGGTCTCAGGATTGGAATGGGAAGGAGTAGGATATCACATCTCATGCTATAGGAAGGGTCTCAGGTTTGGTATTAGAAGCATTGAGATATCAATTCTCATGGTATAGGAAGGGTCTCAGAATTGGAATGGGAAGGAGTTGGATATCACATCCATGTTATAGGAAGGGTCTCAGGATTGGAATGCGAAGGATTTGGATATCACATCTCTTGCTATAGGAAGGGTCTCAGGTTTTTTATTAGACACATTGAGATATCACATCTCATGCTAAAGGAAGGGTTTCAGGATTCGAATGGGAAGGATTTGGATATCATATCTCATGTTATAGGACGGGTCCCAGGTTTGGTATTAGAAGCACTGAGATATCACATCTCATGCTATCAGAAGGGTCTCAGGATTGGAATGGGAAGGAGTTGGATATCACATCTCATGCTAAAGGGAGGGTCTCAGGTTTGGAAGGGGAAGGATTTGGATATCACATCTCATGTTATCGGAAGGATCTCAGGTTTGGTATTAGAAGCATTGAGATATCACATCTCATGCTATAGGAAGGGTCTCAGGATTGGAATGGGAAGGAGATGGATATCACATCTCATGCTAAAGGAAGGGTCTCATGTTTGGTAGAAGCATTGAGATATCACATCTCATGCTATAGGAAGGGTCTCCGGATTGGAATGGGAAGTAGTTGTACATGACATCTCATGCCATAGGAAGGGTAGCACATATGCTATAGGAAGGGTCTCAGGTTTGGAACACGGGAAGGAGTTGGATATCACATCTCATGCTTTAAGAAGGGTCTCAGTTTTGGTATTAGAAGCATTGAGATATCACATCTCATGCTATAGGAAGGGTCTCAGGATTGGAATGGGAACGAGTTGGAAATCACATCTCATGCTATAAGAAGGGTCTCAGGATTGGATTGGGAAGGAGTCGGATATCACATCCCATGCTATAGGAAAGGTCTCAGGTTTGGAATGGGAATGATTTGTATATCACATCTCTTGCTATAGGAAGGCCCTCAGGTTTGGTATCAGAAACATTGAGATATCACATCTCATGGTATAGGAAGGATCTCAGTATTGGAATGGAAAGGGGTTGGATATCACATCTCATGTTATAGGAAGGATATCAGGTTTGGTATTAGAAGCATTGAGATATCACATCTCATGCTATAGGAAGGGTCTCAGGATTGGAATGGGAAGGAGTTGGATATCACATCTCATGCTATAGGAAGGGTCTCAGGTTTGGTAGAAGCATTGAGATATCACATCTCATGCTATAGGAAGGGTCTCAGGATTGGAATGGGAAGGAGTAGTATATGACATCTCATGCCATAGGAAGGGTCTCAGGTTTGGTATAAGCATTGAGATATCACATCTCTGCTATCGGAAGGGTCTCGGGATTGGAATGGGAAGGAGTTGGATATTACATTCTTGCTATAGGAAGGGTCTCAGGTTTGGAACGGGAAGGAGTTGGATATCCCATCTCATGTCATAGGAAGGATCTCAGGTTTGCTATTAGAAGCACTGAGATATCACATCTCATGCTATAGGAATGGTCTCAGGATTGGAATGGGAAGGAGTTGGATATTACATTCTTGCTATAGGAAGGGTCTCAGGTTTGGAACGGGAAGGAGTTGGATATCACATCTCATGCTTTAAGAAGGGTCTCAGTTTTGGTATTAGAAGCATTGAGATATCACATCTCATGCTATAGGAAGGGTCTCAGGATTGGAATGGGAAGGAGTTGGATATCACATCTCATGCTATAGGAAGGGTCTCAGGTTTGGTATTACAAGCATTGCGATATTACATCTCATGCTATAGGAAGGGTCTCAGGTTTGGAATGGGGAGGATTTGTATATCACATCTCTTGCTATAGGAAGGGCCTCAGGTTTGGTATGAGAAACATTGAGATATCACATCTCATGGTATAGGAAGGATCTCAGGATTGGAATGGGAAGGAGTTGGATATCACATCTCATGTTATAGGAAGGATATCAGGTTTGGTATTAGAAGCATTGAGATATCACATCTCATGCTATAGGAAGGGTCTCTGTTTTGGGATGGGAAGGAGTTGGAGCTAACATCTCATGCTATATGAAGGGTCTCAGGTTTGGTATTAGAAGCTTTGAGATATCACATTTCATACTATAGGAAGGGTCTCTGGTTTGGGATGGGAAGGAGTTGGATATCACATCTCATGCTATAACAAGGGTCTCAGGTTTGGTATTAGAAGCATTGAGATATCACATCTCATGCTATAGGAAGGGTCTCAGGTTTGGAATGGGAAGGAGTTGGATATCACATCTCAGGCTATAGGAAGGATCTCAGGTTTGGAATGAGAAGGAGTTGGATATCACATATCATGTTATATGAAGGCTCTCAGGTTTGGTATTAGAAGCATTGAGATATCACATCTCATGCTATAGTAAGGGTCTCAGGATTGGCATGGGAAGGAGTTTGATATCACATCTCATGCTAAAGGAAGGGTCTCCGGTTTGGAATGGGAAGGAGTTGGATATCACATCTCATGTTATAGGAAGGATCTCAGGTTTGGTATTAGAAACATTGAGATAACACATCTCATGCTATAGGAAGGGTCTCAGGATTGAAATGGGAAGGAGTTGGATATCACATCTCATGCTATCGTAAGGGTCTCAGGATTGGAATAGGAAGGAGTTGGATATCCCATCTCATGCTTTAAGAAGGGTCTCAGGTTTGGTATTAGAAGCATTGAGATATCACATCTCATGCTATAGGAAGGGTCTAAGGATTGGAATGGGAAGGAGTTGGATATCACACATGCTATAGGAAGGGTCTCAGGTTTGGTATTACAAGCATTGTGATATTACATATCATGCTATAGGAAGGGTCTCAGGATTGGATTGGGAAGGAGTTGGATATCACATCTGATGCTATAGGAAAGGTCTCAGGTTTGGAATGGGAAGGATTTGTACATCACATCTCTTGCTATAGGAAGGGCCTCAGGTTTGGTATGAGAAACATTGAAATATCACATCTCATGGTATAGGAAGGATCTCAGGATTGGAATGTGAAGGAGTTGGATATCACATCTCGTGTTATAGGAAGGATATCAAGTTTGGTATTAGAAGCATTGAGATATCACATCTCATGCTATAGGAAGGGTCTCAGGTTTGGTAGAAGCATTGAGATATCACATCTCATGCTATAGGAAGGGTCTCAGGATTGGAATGGGAAGGAGTAGTATATGACCTCTCATGCCATAGGAAGGGTCTCAGGTTTGGTACAAGCATTGAGATATCACATCTCTGCTATCGGAAGGGTCTCAGGTTTGGAAAGGGAAGGAGTTGGATATCACGTCTCATGCTATAGGAAGGTTCTTAGGTTTGGTATTAGAAGCATTGAGATATCACATCTCATGCTATAGGAAGGGTCTCAGTATTGGAATGGGAAGGAGTTGGATATCACATCTCATGCTACAGGAAGGGTCTCAGGTTTGGAATGGGAAGGAATTGGATATCACATCTCATGTTATAGGAAGGATCTCAGGTCTGGTATTAGAAGCATTGTGATATCACATCTCATGCCATAGGAATGGTCTCAGGATTGGAATGGGAAGGAGTTGGATATTACATTCTTGCTATAGGAAGGGTCTCAGGTTTGGAACGGGAAGGAGTTGGATATCACATCTCATGCTTTAAGAAGGGTCTCAGTTTTGGTATTAGAAGCATTGAGATATCACATCTCATGCTCTAGGAAGGGTCTCAGGATTGGAATGGGAAGGAGTTGGATATCACATCTCATGCTATAGGAAGGGTCTCAGGTTTGGTATTACAAGCATTGCGATATTACATCTCATGCTATAGGAAGGGTCTCAGGTTTGGAATGGGGAGGATTTGTATATCACATCTCTTGCTATAGGAAGGGCCTCAGGTTTGGTATGAGAAACATTGAGATATCACATCTCATGGTATAGGAAGGATCTCAGGATTGGAATGGGAAGGAGTTGGATATCACATCTCATGTTATAGGAAGGATATCAGGTTTGGTATTAGAAGCATTGAGATATCACATCTCATGCTATAGGAAGGGTCTCTGTTTTGGGATGGGATGGAGTTGGAGATAACATCTCATGCTATATGAAGGGTCTCAGGTTTGGTATTAGAAGCTTTGAGATATCACATCTCTGCTATCGGAAGGGTCTCGGGATTGGAATGGTAAGGAGTTTATATATCACATCTCATGTTATAGGAAGGATATCATGTTTGGTATTAGAAGCATTGAGATATCACATCTCATGCTATAGGAAGGATCTCATGATTGGAATGGGAAGGACTTGGATATCACATCTCATGCTATAGGGAGGGTCTCAGGTTTGATATTAGAAGCATTGAGATATCACATCTCATGCTATCGGAAGGGTCTCAGGATTGGAATGGGAAGGAGTTGGATATCACATCTCATGCTAAAGGAAGGGTCTCAGGCTTGGAAGGTTAAGGATTTGGATATCACATCTCATGTTGTAGGACGGGTCTCAGGTTTGGTACTACAAGCATTGAGATATCACATCTCATGGTATAGGAAGGGTCTCAGGATTGGAATGGGAAGGAGTTGGATATCACATCTCAAGCTATAGGAAGGGTCTCAGGATTGCAATGGGAAGGAGTTTGATATCACATCTCATGCCATAGGAAGGGTCTCAGTTTTGGTAGAAGCATTGAGAAATGACATCTCATGCTATCGGAAGGGTCTCAGGATTGGATTGGGAAGGAGTTGGATATCCCATCTCATGCTATATGAAGGGTGTCAGGTTTGGTATTAGAAGCATTGAGATATCACATCTCGTGCTATAGGAAGGGCCTCAGGATTGGAATGGGAAGGAGTAGGATATAACATCTCATGCTATAGGAAGGGTCTCAGGTTTGGTATTAGAAGCATTGAGATATCAATTCTCATGGTATAGGAAGGGTCTCAGAATTGGAATGGGAAGGAGTTGGATATCACATCCATGTTATAGGAAGGGTCTCAGGATTGGAATGCGAAGGATTTGGATATCACATCTCTTGCTATAGGAAGGGTCTCAGGTTTTTTATTAGACACATTGAGATATCACATCTCATGCTAAAGGAAGGGTTTCAGGATTCGAATGGGAAGGATTTGGATATCATATCTCATGTTATAGGACGGGTCCCAGGTTTGGTATTAGAAGCACTGAGATATCACATCTCATGCTATCAGAAGGGTCTCAGGATTGGAATGGGAAGGAGTTGGATATCACATCTCATGCTAAAGGGAGGGTCTCAGGTTTGGAAGGGGAAGGATTTGGATATCACATCTCATGTTATCGGAAGGATCTCAGGTTTGGTATTAGAAGTATTGAGATATCACATCTCATGCTATAGGAAGGGTCTCAGGATTGGAATGGGAAGGAGATGGATATCACATCTCATGCTAAAGGAAGGGTCTCATGTTTGGTAGAAGCATTGAGATATCACATCTCATGCTATAGGAAGGGTCTCCGGATTGGAATGGGAAGTAGTTGTATATGACATCTCATGCCATAGGAAGGGTAGCACATATGCTATAGGAAGGGTCTCAGGTTTGGAACACGGGAAGGAGTTGGATATCACATCTCATGCTTTAAGAAGGGTCTCAGTTTTGGTATTAGAAGCATTGAGATATCACATCTCATGCTATAGGAAGGGTCTCAGGATTGGAATGGGAACGAGTTGGAAATCACATCTCATGCTATAGGAAGGGTCTCAGGATTGGATTGGGAAGGAGTCGGATATCACATCCCATGCTATAGGAAAGGTCTCAGGTTTGGAATGGGAATGATTTGTATATCACATCTCTTGCTATAGGAAGGCCCTCAGGTTTGGTATCAGAAACATTGAGATATCACATCTCATGGTATAGGAAGGATCTCAGTATTGGAATGGAAAGGGGTTGGATATCACATCTCATGTTATAGGAAGGATATCAGGTTTGGTATTAGAAGCATTGAGATATCACATCTCATGCTATAGGAAGGGTCTCAGGATTGGAATGGGAAGGAGTTGGATATCACATCTCATGCTATAGGAAGGGTCTCAGGTTTGGTAGAAGCATTGAGATATCACATCTCATGCTATAGGAAGGGTCTCAGGATTGGAATGGGAAGGAGTAGTATATGACATCTCATGCCATAGGAAGGGTCTCAGGTTTGGTATAAGCATTGAGATATCACATCTCTGCTATCGGAAGGGTCTCGGGATTGGAATGGGAAGGAGTTGGATATTACATTCTTGCTATAGGAAGGGTCTCAGGTTTGGAACGGGAAGGAGTTGGATATCCCATCTCATGTCATAGGAAGGATCTCAGGTTTGCTATTAGAAGCACTGAGATATCACATCTCATGCTATAGGAATGGTCTCAGGATTGGAATGGGAAGGAGTTGGATATTACATTCTTGCTATAGGAAGGGTCTCAGGTTTGGAACGGGAAGGAGTTGGATATCACATCTCATGCTTTAAGAAGGGTCTCAGTTTTGGTATTAGAAGCATTGAGATATCACATCTCATGCTATAGGAAGGGTCTCAGGATTGGAATGGGAAGGAGTTGGATATCACATCTCATGCTATAGGAAGGGTCTCAGGTTTGGTATTACAAGCATTGTGATATTACATCTCATGCTATAGGAAGGGTCTCAGGTTTGGAATGGGGAGGATTTGTATATCACATCTCTTGCTATAGGAAGGGCCTCAGGTTTGGTATGAGAAACATTGAGATATCACATCTCATGGTATAGGAAGGATCTCAGGATTGGAATTGGAAGGAGTTGGATATCACATCTCATGTTATAGGAAGGATATCAGGTTTGGTATTAGAAGCATTGAGATATCACATCTCATGCTATAGGAAGGGTCTCTGTTTTGGGATGGGAAGGAGTTGGAGATAACATCTCATGCTATATGAAGGGTCTCAGGTTTGGTATTAGAAGCTTTGAGATGTCACATTTCATACTATAGGAAGGGTCTCTGGTTTGGGATGGGAAGGAGTTGGATATCACATCTCATGCTATAACAAGGGTCTCAGGTTTGGTATTAGAAGCATTGAGATATCACATCTCATGCTATAGGAAGGGTCTCAGGTTTGGAATGGGAAGGAGTTGGATATCACATCTCAGGCTATAGGAAGGATCTCAGTTTTGGAATGAGAAGGAGTTGGATATCACATATCATGTTATATGAAGGCTCTCAGGTTTGGTATTAGAAGCATTGAGATATCACATCTCATGCTATAGTAAGGGTCTCAGGATTGGCATGGGAAGGAGTTTGATATCATATCTCATGCTAAAGGAAGGGTCTCCGGTTTGGAATGGGAAGGAGTTGGATATCACATCTCATGTTACAGGAAGGATCTCAGGTTTGGTATTAGAAACTTTGAGATAACACATCTCATGCTATAGGAAGGGTCTCAGGATTGAAATGGGAAAGAGTTGGATATCACATCTCATGCTGTCGTAAGGGTCTCAGGATTGGAATAGGAAGGAGTTGGATATCCCATCTCATGCTTTAAGAAGGGTCTCAGGTTTGGTATTAGAAGCATTGAGATATCACATCTCATGCTATAGGAAGGGTCTAAGGATTGGAATGGGAAGGAGTTGGATATCACACATGCTATAGGAAGGGTCTCAGGTTTGGTATTACAAGCATTGTGATATTACATCTCATGCTATAGGAAGGGTCTCAGGATTGGATTGGGAAGGAGTTGGATATCACATCTGATGCTATAGGAAGGGTCTCAGGTTTGGAATGGGAAGGATTTGTACATCACATCTCTTGCTATAGGAAGGGCCTCAGGTTTGGTATGAGAAACATTGAAATATCACATCTCATGGTATAGGAAGGATCTCAGGATTGGAATGTGAAGGAGTTGGATATCACATCTCGTGTTATAGGAAGGATATCAAGTTTGGTATTAGAAGCATTGAGATATCACATCTCATGCTATAGGAAGGGTCTCAGGTTTGGTAGAAGCATTGAGATATCACATCTCATGCTATAGGAAGGGTCTCAGGATTGGAATGGGAAGGAGTAGTATATGACCTCTCATGCCATAGGAATGGTCTCAGGTTTGGTACAAGCATTGAGATATCACATCTCTGCTATCGGAAGGGTCTCAGGTTTGGAAAGGGAAGGAGTTGGATATCACGTTCCATGCTATAGGAAGGTTCTCAGGTTTGGTATTAGAAGCATTGAGATATCACATCTCATGCTATAGGAAGGGTCTCAGTATTGGAATGGGAAGGAGTTGGATATCACATCTCATGCTACAGGAAGGGTCTCAGGTTTGGAATGGGAAGGAATTGGATATCACATCTCATGTTATAGGAAGGATCTCAGGTCTGGTATTAGAAGCATTGTGATATCACATCTCATGCCATAGGAAGGGTCTCAGGTTTGGAGTGGGAAGGAGTTGGATATCACATCTCATGCTATAGGAAGGGTCTCAGGTTTGGTAGAAGCATTGAGATATCACATATCATGCTATAGGAAGGTTGTCCGGATTGGAATGGGTAGTAGTTGTATATTACATCTCATGCCATAGGAAGGGTCTCAGGTTTGGTATAAGCATTGAGATATCACATCTCTGCTATCGGAAGGGTCTCAGGATTGGAATGGGAAGGAGTTGGATATCCCATCTCATGTTATAGGAAGGGTCTCAGGTTTGGTATTAGAAGCATTGAGATATCACATCTCATGCTATAGGAAAGGTCTCAGGATTGGGATGGGAAGGACTTGGATATCTCATCTCATGTTATAGGACGGGTCTCAGGTGTGGTATTAGAAGGATTGAGATATCACATTGCATGCTGTAGGAAGGGTCTCAGGTTTGGAATGGGAAGGAATTGGATATCACATCTCATGTCATAGGAAGGATCTCAGGTTTGCTATTAGAAGCATTGAGATATTACTTCTCAAGCTATAGGAAGGGTCTCAGGTTTGGAAAGGGAAGGATTTGGATTTCACATCTCATGTTGTAGGATGGTTCTCATGTTTGGTTTTAGAAGCATTGAGATATCACATCTCATGCTATCGGAAGGGTCTCAGGTTTGGAAAGGGAAGGATTTGGATTTCACATATGTTATAGGATGGTTCTCAGGTTTGGTTTTAGAAGCAGTAAGATATCACATCTCATGCTATAGGAAGGGTCTCAGGTTTGGAATGGGAAGGAGTTGGATACAAATCTCATGTTATAGGAAGGATGTCAGGTTTGGTATTAGAAGCATTGAGATATCACATATCATGCTATAGGAAAGGTCTCAGGATTGGAATGGGAAGGAGTTGGATATCACATCACATGCTAAAGGAAAGGTCTCAGGTTTGGAAGGGGAAGGATTTGGATCTCACATATGTTTTAGGACGGGTGTCAGGTTTGGTATTAGAAGCATTGAGATATCACATCTCATGGTATAGGAAGGGTCTCAGGATTGGAATGGGAAGGAGTTGGATAGCACATCTCAAGCTATCTCAGGATTGGAATGGGAAGGAGTTTGATATCACATCTCAAGCTATAGGAAGGGTCTCAGGTTTGGAAAGGGAATGATTTGGATTTCACATGTTACAGGATAGTTCTCATGTTTGGTTTTAGAAGCATTGAGATATCACATCTCATGTTATAGGAAGGATCTCAGGTTTGGTATTAGAAGCATTGAGATATCACATCTCATGCTATAGGAAGGGTCTCAGGTTTGGAATGGGAAGGAGTTGGATATCACATCTCATGCTATAGGAAGGATCTCAGGTTTGGTGTTAGAAGCATTGAGATATCAGATCTCATGCTATCGGAAGGATCTCAGGTTTGGTATTAGAAGCATTGAGATATCACATCTCATGCTACCAGAAGGGTCTCAGGATTGGAATGGGAAGGAGTCGGATATCACATCTCATGCTAAAGGGAGGGTTTCAGGTTTGGAAGTGGAAGGATTTGGATATCACATCTCATGTTATAGGAAGATCTCAGGTTTGGTATTAGAAGCATTGAGATATCACATCTCATGCTATCGGAAGGATCTCAGGTTTGGTATTAGAAGCATTGAGATATCACATCTCATGCTATAGGAAGGGTCTCAGGATTGGAATGGGAAGGAGTTGGATATCACATCTCATGCTATAGGAAGGGTCTCAGGTTTGGTATTACAAACATTGTGATATTACATCTCATGCTATAGGAAGGGTTTCAGGATTGGATTGGGAAGGAGTTGGATATCACATCTCATGCTATAGGAAGGGTCTCAGGTTTGGAATGGGAAGGATTTGTACATCACATCTCTTGCTATAGGAAGGGCCTCAGGTTTGGTAAGAGAAACATTAAGATATCACATCTCATGCTATCGGAAGGGTCTCAGGATTGGAATGGGAAGGAGTTGGATATCACATCTCAAGCTATCTCAGGATTGGAATGGGAAGGAGTTTGATATCACATCTCAAGCTATAGGAAGGGTCTCAAGTTTGGAAGGGGAAGGATTTGGATTTCACATCTCATGTTTTAGGACGGGTCTCAGGTTTGGTATTAGAAACATTGAGATATCACATCTCATGGTATAGGAAGGGTTTCAGGATTGGAATGGGAAGGAGTTGGATATCACATCTCATGCAATAGGAAGGGTCTCAGGTTTGATAGAAGCATTGAGATATCACATCTCATGCTATAGGAAGGGTCATAGGATTGGAATGGGAAGGAGTTGGATATCACATCTCATGCCATAGGAAGAGTCTCAGGTTTGGTATAAGCATTGAGATATCACATCTCTGCTATCCTAGGGGTCTCAGGATTGGAATAGGAAGGAGTTGGATATCCCATCTCATGCTTTAAGAAGGGTCTCAGGTTTGGTATTAGAAGCATTGAGATATCACATCTCATGCTATAGGAAGGGTCTAAGGATTGGAATGGGAAGGAGTTGGATATCACATCTTATGCTATAGGAAGGGTCTCAGGTTTGGAATTACAAGCATTGTGATATTATATCTCATGCTATAGGAAGGGTCTCAGGATTGGATTGGGAAGGAGTTGGATATCACATCTCATGCTATAGGAAGGGTCTCAGGTTTGGAATGGGAAGGGTTTGTACATCACATCTCTTGCTATAGGAAGGGCCTCAGGTTTGGTATGAGAAACATTGAGATATCACATCTCATGTTATAGGAAGGATATCAGGTTTGGTATTAGAAGCATTGAGATATCACATCTCATGATATAGGAAGGGTCTCAGGATTGGAATGGGAAGGAGTTGGATATCACATCTCATGCTATAGGAAGGGTCTCAGGTTTGGTAGAAGCATTGAGATATCACATCTCATGCTATAGGAAGGGTCTCCGGATTGGAATGGGAAGTAGTTGTATATGACATCTCATGCCATAGGAAGGGTAGCACATATGCTATAGGAAGGGTCTCAGGTTTGGAACACGGGAAGGAGTTGGATATCACATCTCATGCTTTAAGAAGGGTCTCAGTTTTGGTATTAGAAGCATTGAGATATCACATCTCATGCTATAGGAAGGGTCTCAGGATTGGAATGGGAACGAGTTGGATATCACATCTTATGCTATAGGAAGGGTCTCAGGATTGGATTGGGAAGGAGTCGGATATCACATCCCATGCTATAGGAAAGGTCTCAGGTTTGGAATGGGAATGATTTGTATTTCACATCTCTTGCTATAGGAAGGGCCTCAGGTTTGGTATCAGAAACATTGAGATATCACATCTCATGGTATAGGAAGGATCTCAGTATTGGAATGGAAAGGGGTTGGATATCACATCTCATGTTATAGGAAGGATATCAGGTTTGGTATTAGAAGCATTGAGATATCACATCTCATGCTATAGGAAGGGTCTCAGGATTGGAATGGGAAGGAGTTGGATATCACATCTCATGCTATAGGAAGGGTCTCAGGTTTGGTAGAAGCATTAAGATATCACATCTCATGCTATAGTAAGGGTCTCAGGATTGGAATGGGAAGGAGTAGTATATGACATCTCATGCCATAGGAAGGGTCTCAGGTTTGGTATAAGCATTGAGATATCACATCTCTGCTATCGGAAGGGTCTCGGGATTGGAATGGGAAGGAGTTGGATATTACATTCTTGCTATAGGAAGGGTCTCAGGTTTGGAACGGGAAGGAGTTGGATATCCCATCTCATGTCATAGGAAGGATCTCAGGTTTGCTATTAGAAGCACTGAGATATCACATCTCATGCTATAGGAATGGTCTCAGGATTGGAATGGGAAGGAGTTGGATATTACATTCTTGCTATAGGAAGGGTCTCAGGTTTGGAACGGGAAGGAGTTGGATATCACATCTCATGCTTTAAGAAGGGTCTCAGTTTTGGTATTAGAAGCATTGAGATATCACATCTCATGCTCTGGGAAGGGTCTCAGGATTGGAATGGGAAGGAGTTGGATATCACATCTCATGCTATAGGAAGGGTCTCAGGTTTGGTATTACAAGCATTGCGATATTACATCTCATGCTATAGGAATGGTCTCAGGTTTGGAATGGGGAGGATTTGTATATCACATCTCTTGCTATAGGAAGGGCCTCAGGTTTGGTATGAGAAACATTGAGATATCACATCTCATGGTATAGGAAGGATCTCAGGATTGGAATGGGAAGGAGTTGGATATCACATCTCATGTTATATGAAGGGTCTCAGGTTTGGTATTAGAAGCTTTGAGATATCACATTTCATACTATAGGAAGGGTCTCTGGTTTGGGATGGGAAGGAGTTGGATATCACATCTCATGCTATAACAAGGGTCTCAGGTTTGGTATTAGAAGCATTGAGATATCACATCTCATGCTATAGGAAGGGTCTCAGGTTTGGAATGGGAAGGAGTTGGATATCACATATCATGTATATGAAGGCTCTCAGGTTTGGTATTAGAAGCATTGAGATATCACATCTCATGCTATAGTAAGGGTCTCAGGATTGGCATGGGAAGGAGTTTGATATCACATCTCATGCTAAAGGAAGGGTCTCCGGTTTGGAATGGGAAGGAGTTGGATATCACATCTCATGTTATAGGAAGGATCTCAGGTTTGGTATTAGAAACATTGAGATAACACATCTCATGCTATAGGAAGGGTCTCAGGATTGAAATGGGAAGGAGTTGGATATCACATCTCATGCTATCATAAGGGTCTCAGGATTGGAATAGGAAGGAGTTGGATATCCCATCTCATGCTTTAAGAAGGGTCTCAGGTTTGGTATTAGAAGCATTGAGATATCACATCTCATACTATAGGAAGGGTCTAAGGATTGGAATGGGAAGGAGTTGGATATCACACATGCTATAGGAAGGGTCTCAGGTTTGGTATTACAAGCATTGTGATATTACATCTCATGCTATAGGAAGGGTCTCAGGATTGGATTGGGAAGGAGTTGGATATCACATCTGATGCTATAGGAAAGGTCTCAGGTTTGGAATGGGAAGGATTTGTACATCACATCTCTTGCTATAGGAAGGGCCTCAGGTTTGGTATGAGAAACATTGAAATATCACATCTCATGGTATAGGAAGGATCTCAGGATTGGAATGTAAAGGAGTTGGATATCACATCTCGTGTTATAGGAAGGATATCAAGTTTGGTATTAGAAGCATTGAGATATCACATCTCATGCTATAGGAAGGGTCTCAGGTTTGGTAGAAGCATTGAGATATCACATCTCATGCTATAGGAAGGGTCTCAGGATTGGAATGGGAAGGAGTAGTATATGACCTCTCATGCCATAGGAAGGGTCTCAGGTTTGGTACAAGCATTGAGATATCACATCTCTGCTATCGGAAGGGTCTCAGGTTTGGAAAGGGAAGGAGTTGGATATCACGTCTCATGCTATAGGAAGGTTCTCAGGTTTGGTATTAGAAGCATTGAGATATCACATCTCATGCTATAGGAAGGGTCTCAGTATTGGAATGGGAAGGAGTTGGATATCAAATCTCATGCTACAGGAAAGGTCTCAGGTTTGGAATAGGAAGGAATTGGATATTGCATCTCATGTTATAGGAAGGATCTCAGGTCTGGTATTAGAAGCATTGTGATATCACATCTCATGCCATAGGAAGGGTCTCAGGTTTGGAGTGGGAAGGAGTTGGATATCACATCTCATGCTATAGGAAGGGTCTCAGGTTTGGTAGAAGCATTGAGATATCACATCTCATGCTATAGGAAGGGTCTCCGGATTGGAATGGGTAGTAGTTGTATATTACATCTCATGCCATAGGAAGGGTCTCAGGTTTGGTATAAGCATTGAGATATCACATCTCTGCTATAGGAAGGGTCTCAGGATTGGAATGGGAAGGAGTTGGATATCCCATCTCATGTTATAGGAAGGGTCTCAGGTTTGGTATTAGAAGCATTGAGATATCACATCTCATGCTATAGGAAAGGTCTCAGGATTGGGATGGGAAGGACTTGGATATCTCATCTCATGTTATAGGACGGGTCTCAGGTGTGGTATTAGAAGGATTGAGATATCACATCGCATGCTGTAGGAAGGGTCTCAGGTTTGGAATGGGAAGGAATTGGATATCACATCTCATGTCATAGGAAGGATCTCAGGTTTGCTATTAGAAGCATTGAGATATCACTTCTCATGCTATAGGAATGGTCTCAGGATTGGAATGGGAAGGAGTTGGATATTACATTCTTGCTATATGAAGGGTCTCAGGTTTGGAATGGGAAGGAGTTGGATGTCACATATGCTATAGGAAGGGTCTCAGGTTTGGAACGGGAAGTAGTTGGATATCACATCTCATGCTTTAAGAAGGGTCTCAGTTTTGGTATTAAAAGCATTGAGATATCACATCTCATGCTATAGGAAGGGTCTCAGGATTGGAATGGGAAGGAGTTGGATATCACATCTCATGCTATAGGAATGGTCTCAGGTTTGGTATTACAAGCATTGTGATATTACATCTCATGCTATAGGAAGGGTCTCAGGATTGGATTGGGAAAGAGTCGGATATCACATCTCATGCTATAGGAAGGGTCTCAGGTTTGGAATGGGAAGGATATGTATATCACATCTCTTGCTATAGGAAGGGCCTCAGGTTTGGTATGAGAAACATTGAGATATCACATCTCATGGTATAGGAAGGATCTCAGTATTGGAATGGAAAGGAGTTGGATATCACATCTCATGTTATAGGAAGGATATCAGGTTTGGTATTAGAAGCATTGAGACATCACATCTCATGCTATAGGAAGGGTCTCAGGATTGGAATGGGAAGGAGTTGGATATCACATCTCATGCTATAGGAAGGGTCTCAAGTTTGGTAGAAGCATTGAGATATCACATCTCATGCTATAGGAAGGGTCCCAGGATTGGAATGGGAAGCAGTAGTATATGACATCTCATGCCATAGGAAGGGTCTCAGGTTTGGTATAAGCATTGAGATATCACATCTCTGCTATCGGAAGGGTCTCGGGATTGGAATGGTAAGGAGTTTATATATCACATCTCATGTTATAGGAAGGATATCATGTTTGGTATTAGAAGCATTGAGATATCACATCTCATGCTATAGGAAGGATCTCAGGATTGGAATGGGAAGGACTTGGATATCACATCTCATGCTATAGGGAGGGTCTCAGGTTTGATATTAGAAGCATTGAGATATCACATCTCATGCTATCAGAAGGGTCTCAGGATTGGAATGGGAAGGAGTTGGATATCACATCTCATGCTAAAGGAAGGGTCTCAGGCTTGGAAGGGGAAGGATTTGGATATCACATCTCATGTTGTAGGACGGGTCTCAGGTTTGGTACTACAAGCATTGAGATATCACATCTCATGGTATAGGAAGGGTCTCAGGATTGGAATGGGAAGGAGTTGGATATCACATCTCAAGCTATAGGAAGGGTCTCAGGATTGGAATGGGAAGGAGTTTGATATCACATCTCATGCCATAGGAAGGGTCTCAGTTTTGGTAGAAGCATTGGGAAATGACATCTCATGCTATCGGAAGGGTCTCAGGATTGGATTGGGAAGGAGTTGGATATCCCATCTCATGCTATATGAAGGGTGTCAGGTTTGGTATTAGAAGCATTGAGATATCACATCTCGTGCTATAGGAAGGGTCTCAGGATTGGAATGGGAAGGAGTAGGATATCACATCTCATGCTATAGGAAGGGTCTCAGGTTTGGTATTAGAAGCATTGAGATATCAATTCTCATGGTATAGGAAGGGTCTCAGAATTGGAATGGGAAGGAGTTGGATATCACATCCATGTTATAGGAAGGGTCTCAGGATTGGAATGCGAAGGATTTGGATATCACATCTCTTGCTATAGGAAGGGTCTCAGGTTTTTTATTAGACACATTGAGATATCACATCTCATGCTAAAGGAAGGGTTTCAGGATTCGAATGGGAAGGATTTGGATATCATATCTCATGTTATAGGACGGGTCCCAGGTTTGGTATTAGAAGCACTGAGATATCACATCTCATGGTATAGGAAGGGTCTCAGGATTGGAATGGGAAGGAGTTGGATATCCCTTCTCATGCTATAGGAAGGGTCTCAGGTTGGAATGGGAAGGAGTTGGATATCACATCTCATGTTATAGGAAGGGTCTCGGGATTGGAATGGGAAGGATTTGGATATCATATCTCTTGCTATAGGAAGGGTCTCATGTTTTTTATTAGAAACAGAAATATCACATCTCGTGGTATAGGAAGGGTTTCAGGATTGGAATTGGAAGGATTTGGATATCACATCTCATGCTAAAGGAAGGGTCTCAGGTTTGGAAGGGGAAGGAGTAGGATATCACATCTCATGCTAAAGGAAGGGTCTCAGGTTTGATAGAAGCATTGAAATATTACAGCTCATGCTATAGGAAGGGTCTCAGGATTGGAATGGGAAGGAGTTGGATATCACATCTCATGCTAAAGGAAGGGTCTCAGGTTTGATAGAAGCATTGAGATATCACATCTCATGCTATAGGAAGGGTCTCAGGTTTGGTATAAGCATTGAGATATCACATCTCTGCTATCGGAAGGGTCTCAGGATAGGAATGGGAAGGACTTAGATATCACATCTCATGCTATAGGGAGGGTCTCAGTTTTGATATTAGAAGCATTGAGATATCACATCTCATGCTATCGGAAGGGTCTCAGGATTGGAATGGGAAGGAGTTGGATATCACATCTCAAGCTATCTCAGGATTGGAATGGGAAGGAGTTTGATATCACATCTCAAGCTATAGGAAGGGTCTCAGGTTTGGAAGGGGAAGGATTTGGATCTCACATCTCATGTTTTAGGACGGGTCTCAGGTTTGGTATTAGAAGCATTGAGATATCACATCTCATGGTATAATAAGGGTCTCAGGATTGGAATGGGAAGGAGTTTGATGTCACATCTCAAGCTATAGGAAGGGTCTCAGGTTTGGGAAGTGAAGGATTTGGATAGCACATCTCATGTTATAGGATGGTTCTCATGTTTGGTTTTAGAAGCATTGAGATATCACATCTCATGCTATAGGAAAGGTCTCAGGATTGGGATGGGAAGGACTTGGATATCTCATCTCATGTTATAGGACGGGTCTCAGGTGTGGTATTAGAAGGATTGAGATATCACATCGCATGCTGTAGGAAGGGTCTCAGGTTTGGAATGGGAAGGAATTGGATATCACATCTCATGTCATAGGAAGGATCTCAGGTTTGCTATTAGAAGCATTGAGATATCACTTCTCATGCTATAGGAATGGTCTCAGGATTGGAATGGGAAGGAGTTGGATATTACATTCTTGCTATATGAAGGGTCTCAGGTTTGGAATGGGAAGGAGTTGGATGTCACATATGCTATAGGAAGGGTCTCAGGTTTGGAACGGGAAGTAGTTGGATATCACATCTCATGCTTTAAGAAGGGTCTCAGTTTTGGTATTAGAAGCATTGAGATATCACATCTCATGCTATAGGAAGGGTCTCAGGATTGGAATGGGAAGGAGTTGGATATCACATCTCATGCTATAGGAATGGTCTCAGGTTTGGTATTACAAGCATTGTGATATTACATCTCATGCTATAGGAAGGGTCTCAGGATTGGATTGGGAAAGAGTCGGATATCACATCTCATGCTATAGGAAGGGTCTCAGGTTTGGAATGGGAAGGATTTGTATATCACATCTCTTGCTATAGGAAGGGCCTCAGGTTTGGTATGAGAAACATTGAGATATCACATCTCATGGTATAAGAAGGATCTCAGTATTGGAATGGAAAGGAGTTGGATATCACATCTCATGTTATAGGAAGGGTCTCAAGTTTGGTAGAAGCATTGAGATATCACATCTCATGCTATAGGAAGGGTCTCAGGATTGGAATGGGAAGGAGTTGGATATCACATCTCATGCTATAGGAAGGGTCTCAAGTTTGGTAGAAGCATTGAGATATCACATCTCATGCTATAGGAAGGGTCTCAGGATTGGAATGGGAAGCAGTAGTATATGACATCCCATGCCATAGGAAGGGTCTCAGGTTTGGTATAAGCATTGAGATATCACATCTCTGCTATCGGAAGGGTCTCGGGATTGGAATGGTAAGGAGTTTATATATCACATCTCATGTTATAGGAAGGATATCATGTTTGGTATTAGAAGCATTGAGATATCACATCTCATGCTATAGGAAGGATCTCAGGATTGGAATGGGAAGGACTTGGATATCACATCTCATGCTATAGGGAGGGTCTCAGGTTTGATATTAGAAGCATTGAGATATCACATCTCATGCAATCGGAAGGGTCTCAGGATTGGAATGGGAAGGAGTTGGATATCACATCTCATGCTAAAGGAAGGGTCTCAGGCTTGGAAGGGGAAGGATTTGGATATCACATCTCATGTTGTAGGACGGGTCTCAGGTTTGGTACTACAAGCATTGAGATATCACATCTCATGGTATAGGAAGGTTCTCAGGATTGGAATGGGAAGGAGTTGGATATCACATCTCAAGCTATAGGAAGGGTCTCAGGATTGGAATGGGAAGGAGTTTGATATCACATCTCATGCCATAGGAAGGGTCTCAGTTTTGGTAGAAGCATTGAGAAATGACATCTCATGCTATCGGAAGGGTCTCAGGATTGGATTGGGAAGGAGTTGGATATCCCATCTCATGCTATATGAAGGGTGTCAGGTTTGGTATTAGAAGCATTGAGATATCACATCTCGTGCTATAGGAAGGGTCTCAGGATTGGAATGGGAAGGAGTAGGATATCACATCTCATGCTATAGGAAGGGTCTCAGGTTTGGTATTAGAAGCATTGAGATATCAATTCTCATGGTATAGGAAGGGTCTCAAATATGGAATGGGAAGGAGTTGGATATCACATCCATGTTATAGGAAGGGTCTCAGGATTGGAATGCGAAGGATTTGGATATCACATCTCTTGCTATAGGAAGGGTCTCAGGTTTTTTATTAGACACATTGAGATATCACATCTCATGCTAAAGGAAGGGTTTCAGGATTCGAATGGGAAGGATTTGGATATCATATCTCATGTTATAGGACGGGTCCCAGGTTTGGTATTAGAAGCACTGAGATATCACATCTCATGGTATAGGAAGGGTCTCAGGATTGGAATGGGAAGGAGTTGGATATCCCTTCTCATGCTATAGGAAGGGTCTCAGGTTAGAATGGGAAGGAGTTGGATATCACATCTCATGCTAAAGGAAGGGTCTCAGGTTTGATAGAAGCATTGAAATATTACAGCTCATGCTATAGGAAGGGTCTCAGGATTGGAATGGGAAGGAGTTGGATATCACATCTCATGCTAAAGGAAGGGTCTCAGGTTTGATAGAAACATTGAGATATCACATCTCATGCTATAGGAAGGGTCTCAGGTTTGGTATAAGCATTGAGATATCACATCTCTGCTATCGGAAGGGTCTCAGGATAGGAATGG
The DNA here is from genome assembly GCF_040938575.1 of Ambystoma mexicanum. Taxonomy (NCBI): domain Eukaryota; kingdom Metazoa; phylum Chordata; class Amphibia; order Caudata; family Ambystomatidae; genus Ambystoma; species Ambystoma mexicanum. The sequence continues at coordinate 1,463,303 of NW_027182471.1, forward strand.
GACGGACTTGGATATCACATCTCATGCTATAGGGAGGGTCTCAGTTTTGATATTAGAAGCATTGAGATATCACATCTCATGCTATCGGAAGGGTCTCAGGATTGGAATGGGAAGGAGTTGGATATCACATCTCAAGCTATCTCAGGATTGGAATGGGAAGGAGTTTGATATCACATCTCAAGCTATAGGAAGGGTCTCAGGTTTGGAAGGGGAAGGATTTGGATCTCACATCTCATGTTTTAGGACGGGTCTCAGGTTTGGTATTAGAAGCATTGAGATATCACATCTCATGGTATAATAAGGGTCTCAGGATTGGAATGGGAAGGAGTTTGATATCACATCTCAAGCTATAGGAAGGGTCTCAGGTTTGGGAAGGGAAGGATTTGGATAGCACATCTCATGTTATAGGATGGTTCTCATGTTTGGTTTTAGAAGCATTGAGATATCACATCTCATGCTATCGGAAAGGTCTCAGGTTTGGAATGGGAAGGAGTTGGATATCACATCTCATGTTATAGGAAGGATCTCAGGTTTGGTATTAGAGGCATTGAGATATCATATCTCATGCTATATGAAGGGTCTCAGGATTGGAATGTGAAGGATTTGGATATCACATCTCATGCTAAAGGAAGGGTCTCGGGTTTGGCAGAAGCATTGAGATATCACATCTCATGCTATAGGAAGGGTCTCAGGATTGGAATGGGAAGGATTTGGATATCACATCTCATGCCATAGTAAGGGTCTCAGGTTTGGTATAAGCATTGAGATATCACATCTCTGCTATCGGAAGGGTCTCAGGATTGGATTGGGAAGGAGTTGGATATCCCTTCTCATGCTATAGGAAGGGTCTCAGGTTGGAATGGGAAGGAGTTGGATATCACATCTCATGTTATAGGTAGGGTCTCAGGATTGGAATGGGAAGGATTTGGATATCACATCTCTTGCTATAGGAAGGGTCTCAGTTTTTTATTAGAAACATTGAGATATCACATCTCATGCTATAGGAAGGGTTTCAGGATTGGAATGGGAAGGATTTGGATATCACATCTCATGCTAAAGGAAGGGTCTCAGGTTTGGAAGGGGAAGGAGTTGGATATCACAACTCATGGTAAAGGAAGGGTCTCAGGTTTGATAGAAGCATTGAGATATTACAGCTCATGCTATAGGAAGGGTCTCAGGATTGGAATGGGAAGGAGTTGGATATCACATCTCATGCTAAAGGAAGGGTCTCAGGTTTGATAGAAGCATTGAGATATCACATCTCATGCTATAGGAAGGGTCTCAGGTTTGGTATAAGCATTGAGATATCACATCTCTGCTATCGGAAGGGTCTCAGGATAGGAATGGGAAGGACTTAGATATCACATCTCATGCTATAGGGAGGGTCTCAGTTTTGATATTAGAAGCATTGAGATATCACATCTCATGCTATCGGAAGGGTCTCAGGATTGGAATGGGAAGGAGTTGGATATCACATCTCAAGCTATCTCAGGATTGGAATGGGAAGGAGTTTGATATCACATCTCAAGCTATAGGAAGGGTCTCAGGTTTGGAAGGGGAAGGATTTGGATCTCACATCTCATGTTTTAGGACGGTCTCAGGTTTGGTATTAGAAGCATTGAGATATTTTCTTTTATTTTTTATTTATTTGCATTTGTTAAGCGCGCTTGCAGCCCGTAAGGCATCGAGGCGCTGTTACAGAGGATACGCAAACTTAGGATTACAGACAGGTGCCAGGAGGGCTCTTAGTTACAGATTGGTAGGCATATATGCAGTGGACGATACAGGTTCAGGTTAAACAAAGAGTCTGGTTTTGATAGCCTTACGGAAGGCTAGGTGGGATTGCATGAGTCTTAGGTGAGGTGGCAGAGCGTTCCAGTGCGTGGCTGCTAGGGTGGGGAAGCTGGAGCCACCAGCGCGCACTTTCCCAGTAGTAGGCGTGACAATTGTGTTGGCATAAGGGGACCTGAGAGGTCTCGTGGCGGTGTGCCTAGTAATTCTGTTGGTCAGGTAAGGAGGGGCAAGTTCGTGAAGGCATTTGTGTGTGAGAGCAAGAGTTTTAAAGACAATTCTCTCTTTGACAGGGAGCCAGTGTGCTTGCCTTCTGATTTCGGAGATATGGTTTCTTCTTGAGGTACCGGTGGCTGCCCTTAGCGCATTGTTCTGGGCTAGCTGCAATTTGGCCAGGTTTTTGCTGGATGTCCCCACGAGAAGGGCATTACAGTAGTCAAGTCTTGACCCGATAATTGCCCTGGCAATCGTGAGGCAATTTTGACGGGCCAAGAAGGCCCTGGCTGCATTGAGGACTTTGGAGTAGTAGGCTGAGGATGCAGCGATAGCATTGACCTGTTTATCCATGGACAGGTCGGAGTCAAGGTAGACTCCGAGTGTCTTAACATGGTTCGAGACCTTGATTGGAATGTTATCAAGTGAGAAGGAGGCGTACTGATCTCCGAGGTTACCCAGAGTGAAGGGTGACCCAATGAGGAGGAGTTCGGTCTTTTCGCTGTTGAGGCACAGCCAATTCTCCGCCATCCAGGATTGGATGGTAGTGTAGATAGAGGTGAGGGTGTTGGAATCTGCTAGGTAGTCATCTCATGCTATCGGAAGGATCTCAGGTTTGGTATTAGAGGCATTGAGATATCACATCTCATGCTATCAGAAGGGTCTCAGGATTGGAATGGGAAGGAGTCGGATATCACATCTCATGCTAAAGGGAGGGTCTCAGGTTTACTATTAGAAGCATTGAGATATCACATCTCATGTTATAGGAAGGAACTCAGGTTTGGTATTAGAGGCATTGAGATATCACATCTCATGCTATCAGAAGGGTCTCAGGATTGGAATGGGAAGGAGTCGGATATCACATCTCATGCTAAAGGGAGGGTCTCAGGTTTGGAAGGGGAAGGATTTGGATATCACATCTCATGTTATAGGAAGGATCTCAGGTTTGGTATTAGAAGCATTGAGATATCACATCTCATGCTATCGGAAGGATCTCAGGTTTGGTATTAGAGGCATTGAGATATCACATCGCATGCTATCAGAAGGGTCTCGGGATTGGAATGGGAAGGAGTTGGATATCACATCTCATGCTAAAGGGAGGGTCTCGGGTTTGGAAGGGGAAGGATTTGGATATCACATCTCATGTTATAGGAAGGATCTCAGGTTTGGTATTAGCATTGAGATATCCCATCTGATGCTATAGGAAGGGTCTCAGGTTTGGAATCGGAAGGAGTTGTATATGACATCTCATGCCATAGGAAGGGTCTCAGGTTTGGTATAAGCATTGAGATATCACATCTCTGCTATCGGAAGGGTCTCAGGATTGGAATGGGAAGGATTTGGATATCCCATCTCGTTATAGGAAGGATCTCAGGTTTGGTATTAGAAGCATTGAGATATCACATCTCATGGTATAGGACGGGTCTCAGAATTGGAATGGGAAGGAGTTGGATATCACATCTCAAGCTATAGGAAGGGTCTCCGGATTGGAATGGGAAGGACTTGGATATCACATCTCATGTTATAGGAAGGGTCTCAGGTTTGGTATTAGAAGCATTGAGATATCACATCTCATGCTATAGGAAGGGTCTCAGGATTGGAATGGGAAGGACTTGGATATCACATCTCATGTTATAGGAAGGGTCTCAGGTTTGGTATTAGAAGCATTGAGATATCACATCTCATGCTATAGGAAGGGTCTCTGGATTGGAATGGGAAGGACTTGGATATCACATCTCATGATAAAGGAAGGGTCTAAGGTTTGGAAGGGGAAGGATTTGGATATCACATCTTATGTTATAGGACCGGTCTCAGGTTTGGTATTGGAAGCATTGAGATATCAAGTCTCATGGTATAGGACGGGTCTCAGAATTGGAATGGGAAGGAGTTGGATATCACATCTCAAGCTATAGGAAGGGTCTCAGGATTGGAATGGGAAGGAGTTTGATATCACATCTCATGCCATGTATGGGTCTCAGGTTTTGTAGAAGCATTGGGATATCACATCTCATGCTATCGGAAGGGTATCAGGATTGGATCTGGAAGGAGTTGGATATCCCATCTCATGCTATAGGAAGGGTCTCAGGTTGGAATGGGAAGGAGTTGGATATCACATCTCATGTTATAGGAAGGGTCTCAGGATTGGAATGGGAAGGACTTGGATATCACATCTCATGCTATAGGAAGGCTCTCAGGTTTGGAAGGGGAAGGAGTTGGATATCACATTTCATGTTAGAGGAAGGATCTCAGGTTTGGTATTAGAGGCATTGAGATATCACATCTCATGCTATCAGAAGGGTCTCAGGATTGGAATGGGAAGGAGTCGGATATCACATCTCATGCTAAATGGAGGGTCTCAGGTTTGGAAGTGGAAGGATTTGGATATCACATCTCATGTTATAGGAAGGATCTCAGGTTTGGTATTAGAAGCATTGAGATATCACATCTCATGCTATAGGAAGGGTCTCAGGATTGGAATGGGAAGGAGTTGGATATCACATCTCAAGCTATAGGAACGGTCTCAGGATTGGAATGGGAAGGAGTTGGATATCACATCTCAAGCTATAGGAAGGGTCTCAGGATTGGAATGGGAAGGAGTTGGATATCACATCTCATGCTATAGGAAGGGTCTCAGGTTTGGTATAAGCATTGAGATATCCCATCTCATGCTATAGGAAGGGTCTCAGGTTTGGAATCGGAAGGAGTTGTACATGACATCTCATGCCATAGGAAGGGTCTCAGGTTTGGTATAAGCATTGAGATATCACATCTCTGCTATCGGAAGGGTCTCAGGATTGGAATGGGAAGGAGTTGGATATCACATCTCAAGCTATAGGAAGGGTCTCAGGTTTCGTATAAGCATTGAGATATCCCATCTCATGCTATAGGAAGGGTCTCAGGTTTGGAATCGGAAGGAGTTGTATATGATGTCATAGGAAGGGTCTCAGGTTTGGTATTAGAAGCATTGAGATATCACATCTCATGCTATAGGAAGGGTCTCAGGATTGGAATGGGAAGGACTTGGATATCACATCTCATGTTATAGGAAGGGTCTCAGGTTTGGTATTAGAAGCATTGAGATATCACATCTCATGCTATGGGAAGGGACTCAGAATTGGAATGGGAAGGAGTTGGATATCACATCTCAAGCTATAGGAAGGGTCTCAGGATTGGAATGGGAAGGAGTTTGATATCACATCTCATGCCATGTATGGGTCTCAGGTTTTGTAGAAGCATTGGGATATCACATCTCATGCTATCGGAAGGGTATCAGGATTGGATTTGGAAGAAGTTGGATATCCCATCTCATGCTATAGGAAGGGTCTCAGGTTGGAATGGGAAGGAGTTGGATGTCACATCTCATGTTATAGGAAGGGTCTCAGGATTGGAATGGGAAGGACTTGGATATCACATCTCATGCTATAGGAAGGCTCTCAGGTTTGGAAGTGGAAGGAGTTGGATATCACATTACATGTTAGAGGTAGGATCTCAGGTTTGGTATTAGAGGCATTGAGATATCAAATCTCATGCTATCAGAAGGATCTCAGGATCGGAATGGGAAGGAGTTGGATATCACATCTCATGCTAAAGGGAGGGTCTCAGGTTTGGAAGGGGAAGGATTTGGATATCACATCTCATGTTATAGGAAGGATCTCAGGTTTGGTATTAGATGCATTGAGATATAACATCTCATGCTATCGGAAGGATCTCAGGTTTGGTATTAGAGGCATTGAGATATCACATCTCATGATATCAGAAGGGTCTCAGGATTGGAATGGGAAGGAGTCGGATATCACATCTCATGCTAAAGGGAGGGTCTCAGGTTGGGTATTAGAAGCATTGAGATATCACATCTCATGTTATAGGAAGCATCTCAGGTTTGGTATTAGAGGCATTGAGATATCACATCTCATGCTATCAGAAGGGTCTCAGGATTGGAATGGGAAGGAGTCGGATATCACATCTCATGCTAAAGGGAGGGTCTCAGGTTTGGAAGGGGAAGGATTTGGATATCACATCTCATGTTATAGGAAGGATCTCAGGTTTGGTATTAGAAGCATTCAGATATCACATCTCATGCTATCGGAAGGATCTCAGGTTTGGTATTAGAGGCATTGAGATATCACATCTCATGCTATCAGAAGGGTCTCGGGATTGGAATGGGAAGGAGTTGGATATCACATCTCATGCTAAAGGGAGGGTCTCGGGTTTGGAAGGGGAAGGATTTGGATATCACATCTAATGTTACAGGAAGGATCTCAGGTTTGGTATTAGCATTGAGATATCCCATCTGATGCTATAGGAAGGGTCTCAGGTTTGGAATCGGAAGGAGTTGTATATGACATCTCATGCCATAGGAAGGGTCTCAGGTTTGGTTTAAGCATTGAGATATCACATCTCTGCTATCGGAAGGGTCTCAGGATTGGAATGGGAAGGAGTTGGATATCCCATCTCGTTATAGGAAGGGTCTCAGGTTTTGTATTAGAAGCATTGAGATATCACATCTCATGCTATCGGAAGGATCTCAGGTTTGGTATTAGAGGCATTGAGATATCACATCTCATGCTATCAGAAGGGTCTCGGGATTGGAATGGGAAGGAGTTGGATATCACATCTCATGCCATAGGAAGGGTCTCAGGTTTGGTATAAGCATTGAGATATCACATCTCTGCTATCGGAAGGGTCTCAGGATTGGAATGGGAAGGAGTTGGATATCCCATCTCGTTATAGGAAGGATCTCAGGTTTGGTATTAGAAGCATTGAGATATCACATCTCATGGTATAGGACGGGTCTAAGAATAGGAATGGGAAGGAGTTGGATATCACATCTCAAGCTATAGGAAGGGTCTCCGTATTGGAATGGGAAGGACTTGGATATCACATCTCATGTTATAGGAAGGGTCTCAGGTTTGGAATCGGAAGGAGTTGTATATGACATCTCTTGCCATAGGAAGGGTCTCAGGTTTGGTATAAGCATTGAGATATCACATCTCTGCTATCGGAAGGGTCTCAGGATTGGAATGGGAAGGAGTTGGATATCCCATCTCGTTATAGGAAGGGTCTCAGGTTTGGTATTAGAAGCATTGAGATATCACATCTCATGGTATAGGACGGGTTTCAGAATTGGAATGGGAAGGAGTTGGATATCACATCTCAAGCTATAGGAAGGGTCTCAGGATTGGAATGGGAAGGACTTGGATATCACATCTCATGTTATAGGAAGGGTCTCAGGTTTGGTATTAGAAGCATTGAGATATCACATCTCATGCTATCGGAAGGATCTCAGGTTTGGTATTAGAGGCATTGAGATATCACATCTCATGCTATCAGAAGGGTCTCAGGATTGGAATGGGAAGGAGTCGGATATCACATCTCATGCTAAAGGGAGGGTCTCAGGTTTACTATTAGAAGCATTGAGATATCACATCTCATGTTATAGGAAGGAACTCAGGTTTGGTATTAGAGGCATTGAGATATCACATCTCATGCTATCAGAAGAGTCTCAGGATTGGAATGGGAAGGAGTCGGATATCACATCTCATGCTAAAGGGAGGGTCTCAGGTTTGGAAGGGGAAGGATTTGGATATCACATCTCATGTTATAGGAAGGATCTCAGGTTTGGTATTAGAAGCATTGAGATATCACATCTCATGCTATCGGAAGGATCTCAGGTTTGGTATTAGAGGCATTGAGATATCACATCTCATGCTATCAGAAGGGTCTCGGGATTGGAATGGGAAGGAGTTGGATATCACATCTCATGCTAAAGGGAGGGTCTCGGGTTTGGAAGGGGAAGGATTTGGATATCACCTCTCATGTTATAGGAAGGATCTCAGGTTTGGTATTAGCATTGAGATATCCCATCTGATGCTATAGGAAGGGTCTCAGGTTTGGAATCGGAAGGAGTTGTATATGACATCTCATGCCATAGGAAGGGTCTCAGGTTTGGTATAAGCATTGAGATATCACATCTCTGCTATCGGAAGGGTCTCAGGATTGGAATGGGAAGGACTTGGATATCACATCTCATGCTATAGATAGGCTCTCAGGTTTGGAAAGGGAAGGAGTTGGATATCACATTTCATGTTAGAGGAAGGATCTCAGGTTTGGTATTAGAGGCATTGAGATATCACATCTCATGCTATAGGAAGGGTCTCAGGTTGGAATGGGAAGGAGTTGGATATCACATCTCATGTTAAAGGGAGGGTCTCAGAATTGGAAGGGGAAGGATTTGGATATCACATCTCATGTTATAGGAAGGATCTCAGGTTTGGTATTAGAAGCATTGAGATATCACATCTCATGCTATCGGAAGGATCTCAGGTTTGGTATTAGAAGCATTGAGATATCACATCTCATGCTATAAGAAGGGTCTCAGGATTGGAATGGGAAGGAGTTGGATATCACATCTCATGCTAAAGGGAGGGTCTCAGGTTTGGAAGGGGAAGGATTTGGATATCACATCTCATGTTATCGGAAGGATCTAAGGTTTGGTATTAGAAGTATTGAGATATCACATCTCATGCTATAGGAAGGGTCTCAGGATTGGAATGGGAAGGAGTTGGATATCACATCTCATGCTAAAGGAAGGGTCTCAGGTTTGGTAGAAGAATTGAGATATCACATCTCATGCTATAGGAAGGGTCTCAGGATTGGAATGGGAAGGACTTAGATATCACATATCATGCTATAAGGAGGGTTTCCGTTTTGATATTAGAAGCATTGAGATATCACATCTCATGCTATCGGAAGTGTCTCAGGATTGGAATGGGAAGGAGCTGGATATCACATCTCATGCTAAAGGAAGGGTCTCAGGTTTGGAACGGGAAGGAGTTGGATATCCGATCTCATGTTATAGGAAGGGTCTAAGGTCTGGTATAAGCATTGAGATATCACATCTCTGCTATCGGAAGTGTCTCAGGATTGGAATGGGAAGGAGTTGGATATCCCATCTCATGTTATAGGAAGGGTCTCAGGTTTGGTATAAGCATTGAGATATCACATCTCATGCTATAGTAAGGGTCTCAGGATTGGAATGGGAAGGAGTTGGATATCACATCTCATGCTATAGGAAGGGTCTCAGGTTTGGTATAAGCATTGAGATATCACATCTCATGCTATAGGAAGGGTCTCAGGATTGGAATGGGAAGGAGTTGTATATGACATCTCATGCCGTAGGAAGGGTCTCAGGTTTGGTATAAGCATTGAGATATCACATCTCATGCTATAGGAAGGGTCTCAGGATTGGAATGGGAAGGAGTTGGATATCACATCTCATGCTATAAGGAAGGGTCTCAGGTTTGGTATAAGCATTGAGATATCACATCTCATGCTATAGGAAGGGTCTCAGGATTGGAATGGGAAGGAGTTGTATATGACATCTCATGCCGTAGGAAGGGTCTCAGGTTTGGTATAAGCATTGAGATATCACATCTCTGCTATCGGAAGGGGCTCAGGATTGGAATGGGAAGGAGTTGGATATCCCATCTCATGTTATAGGAAGAGTCTCAGGTTTGGTATTAGAAGCATTGAGATATCACATCTCATGCTATAGGAAGTGTCTCAGGATTGGAATGGGAAGGACTTGGATATCACATCTCATGCTATAGGGAGGCTCTCAAGTTTGATATTAGAAGCATTGAGATATCACATCTCATGCTATAGGAAGGGTCTCAGGATTGGAATGGGAAGGAGTTGGATATCACATCTCATGCTATAGGAAGGGTCTCAGGTTTGGTATAAGCAGTGAGATATCACATCTCATGCTATAGGAAGTGTCTCAGGATTGGAATGGGAAGGAGTTGGATATTCCAATCTCATGTTATAGGAAGGGTCTCAGGTTTGGTATTAGAAGCATTGAGATATCACATCTCATGCTATCGGAAGGATCTCAGGTTTGGTATTAGAAGCATTGAGATATCACATCTCATGCTATCAGAAGGGTCTCAGGATTGGAATGGGAAGGAGATGGATATCACATCTCATGCTAAAGGGAGGGTCTCAGGTTTGGAAGGGGAAGGATTTGGATATCACATCTCATGTTATCGGAAGGATCTCAGGTTTGGTATTAGAAGTATTGATATATCACATCTCATGCTATAGGAAGGGTCTCAGGATTGGAATGGGAAGGAGTTGGATATCACATCTCATGCTAAAGGAAGGGTCTCAGGTTTGGTAGAAGCATTGAGATATCACATCTCATGCTATAGGAAGGGTCTCAGGATTGGAATGGGAAGGACTTAGATATCACATATCATGCTATAGGGAGGGTTTCCGTTTTGATATTAGAAGCATTGAGATATCACATCTCATGCTATCGGAAGTGTCTCAGGATTGGAATGGGAAGGAGCTGGATATCACATCTCATGCTAAAGGAAGGGTCTCAGGTTTGGAACGGGAAGGAGTTGGATATCCGATCTCATGTTATAGGAAGGGTCTAAGGTCTGGTATAAGCATTGAGATATCACATCTCTGCTATCCGAAGTGTCTCAGGATTGGAATGGGAAGGAGTTGGATATCCCATCTCATGTTATAGGAAGGGTCTCAGGTTTGGTATAAGCATTGAGATATCACATCTCATGCTATAGGAAGGGTCTCAGGATTGGAATGGGAAGGAGTTGGATATCACATCTCATGCTATAGGAAGGGTCTCAGGTTTGGTATAAGCATTGAGATATCACATCTCATGCTATAGGAAGGGTCTCAGGATTGGAATGGGAAGGAGTTGTATATGACATCTCATGCCGTAGGAAGGGTCTCAGGTTTGGTATAAGCATTGAGATATCACATCTCTGCTATCGGAAGGGTCTCAGGATTGGAATGGGAAGGAGTTGGATATCCCATCTCATGTTATAGGAAGAGTCTCAGGTTTGGTATTAGAAGCATTGAGATATCACATCTCATGCTATAGGAAGTGTCTCAGGATTGGAATGGGAAGGACTTGGATATCACATCTCATGCTATAGGGAGGCTCTCAAGTTTGATATTAGAAGCATTGAGATATCACATCTCATGCTATAGGAAGGGTCTCAGGATTGGAATGGGAAGGAGTTGGATATCACATCTCATGCTATAGGAAGGGTCTCAGGTTTGGTATAAGCAGTGAGATATCACATCTCATGCTATAGGAAGTGTCTCAGGATTGGAATGGGAAGGAGTTGGATATCACATTCGTTCGTGAGAACTCAGGAGATCGACATGGTAGTGGTGTTTCCAGCCCCCTCTTATCCACGGTTCCCTTCACGCCAAAACGGAGGGGAACCAATGGGAGATCCGCTCATCAAAACACATACCATACGTGGACCAATCACGGACCACGGTGGTCCCAGGCATTCACACCACCCTAGACTCTCTGGCACCCAGGATGTGTTTTGGGACCAGACATCCCAGCCCACACCCTGGAGGCACACAAACGGCATGTAGAAGCCCGCGAAAGCAACCACGTTTCGCGGGAAAGTACATGCCCAAATAAGGAAGGCCCCGGGTCGCTGGACCTGGGGAAGGTGAAGGGAGCAAGACGGACAGTGGACAGGACAAAGGAGCCTCGTGGTCTGGCCATTTTGGGGAGCCAGGCCACCATTTTGGGTTCAGTGCAAAAACATGCTCAGAACGGCAAAAGGAGCTCAAAATATACAAAACGATCGCTGCCACCATTCCAGTCCCTGAATGACTTGCACCGATCAAATACCATCCTAAAAGAGTATCTAGGGCCTGTAGAAGGCTAGAGACCCAAGAGAGCTGTAACTTATCTTACAGTGCTCTCTTGTGTCGTGTTGCACTAAAGCGGCGACACGATAAAAGAAACTACGGGAAACAACGTTCCCCGGTACTGACTGTCATAAGGGCATGTCAGTTTCCCCGTAAGAAAGGAGCGAAAGCCCAGGGAAGTGCGGCAGAAGGCTGTACTTCCCTGGCAAAGTCAAGAACAAGGTTAAAAACAATAGCAAAAAGTTTAGGGGTTGCCACATGGAAGGAAATTTCCCTACAATAACGAAATCTTTCCTAACACTCGCCCCTCCCAGACTATGGACAGGGGGAACTAATCCACCCCTGGATGAGTCTCATGTTCAGGTCGGTTAAACATTCTGGACAACCCATCAGCATTGCTATGTTGGACACCTGGCCTATGCTCAATAGTGAAGTCGAAGCCTTGTAGACTTATGGACCACCTAAGCAACTTTGGATTCTCCCCCTTCATGTTCATTAGCCACTTTAACGGCTTATGGTCAGTTTGCACAGTGAAGTGGGTCCCATAGAGGTAGGGCCTCAGCTTCCTTAGGGCCCACACAACAGAGAAACATTCTTTCTCTACCGTGGACCATCTGAGCTCTCTGTCCTTAAGCTGGCGACTAATAAAACCGATAGGGTGTTCCTTACCCTTCTCATCTACTTGTGATAGTACAGCTCCTATCCCAGTGTCAGAGGCGTCCGTCTGCACGATAAAAGTTCTTTGATAATCAGGGGCCCTGAGCACAGGGGCCTGGCACAAGGAGTCTTTCAAGCCATTGAAGGCCTTCTCACACTCGTCGGTCCAAGTTACCTTCTTGGGTTTCTTCGGAGTTGTGAGGGCAGTCAGAGGAGCAGCTATGGTGCCATAGTCTGCCATAAAATTGCGATAATACCCCGTGAGTCCTAAGAAGGCTCTCACTTGGGTTTGCGTAGTGGGGGTAGGCCAGTCTTGTACTGCTTGTACTTTACTGGGAAGAGGCTGTATCCTCCCTCCACCTACTTCATGTCCAAGGTAAACCACTGAGCCTTGTCCAATCTGGCATTTACTAGCCTTTATGGTCAAGTGGGCTTTCTGAAGAGCCTGGAGCACAATCCCGAGGTGTTTCACATGGTCTTCCCAGGTGGCACTGAAAACTGCGATATCGTCCAGATATGCGAGACAGAATTCGTCCAACCCATTCAACACATGATTCACAAGCCTCTGGAAAGTGGCAGGTGCATTCTTCAACCCGAACGGCATTACCCGGAATTGGTAAAGGCCGTCTGGAGTAGAAAATGCTGTCTTCTCCTTAGCATGTTCTGCTAACGCTATTTGCCAATAGCCAGCAGTAAGGTCAAACGTGCTGAGGTACTTGGAGGCACCCAAAGTATCCACCAGCTCATCTGTTCGAGGCAAGGGGTGTGCATCTGTCTTGGTGACAGCATTCAGAGCCCTGTAATCCACGCAGAACCTCAATTCAGAAGTGCCTGCCTTTGGAACCAAAACCACAGGGCTGGACCAAGGACTACTAGAGGGTTCAATCACCCCAAGGTCTAACATCTTGTTGACCTCGGTCTTAATATAAGACCGTACTTTATCCGACATTCTGTATCCCCTACTTTTGGTAGGTACACTGTCTCCTGTGTCTATGTTATGTTTGCACCAAGGTGTCAAACCAGGCGACTGTGTAAACAGGGGGGAAAACTGCCGAAGCAAACTTTTCACCTCAGCCTGCTGATCAGAAGTCAGGTGAGGGGCCACATGGACACCCTCAAAGGAGCAATCTGAAGGACCACCTTGGAACAGGTCGGGGAGAGGTTCAGACTCCTCTTCCTCGACGTCTGAAGCCAGTAGCAGTGCTGCGATTTTGACTCTTGGGACGAAAGCCTTCAGCCTATTCACGTGAAACACTTTTGGAGCCTGTCCAGGCCTTCCAAGGTCCACTAAATAGTTCACCTCACCCAGGGGCTCCACCACTGTGTAAGGGCCTGACCATTTGTCCTGTAAAGCGCGAGGCCTTATTGGATTCATGATCAGGACTTGCTGACCAGGTGTAAAGTTGATGAGGGAAGCTTTCTGGTCGTACCAATGTTTCACCAGCGCTTGCCCTGCCTTCAATTTCTCACTAGCCAAGCCCATCAGAAGTACCATCCGTTTTCTGAGCCCTAGCACATAATCAACTACGTTGGTAGTAACAGGGGGAGTGGGCATCTCCCATCCCTCTTTGACGATGGCTAAGGGTCCCCGTACGGGATGACCGAACAGAAGTTCGAAGGGGCTGAAGCCAACACCCTCCTGTGGTACCTCTCGGTAGGCAAACAGCAAGCATGGTAAAAGAAGATCCCATTTTCTTCTCTGAGGCTCCTCCAGAGCCCCAATCATGCTCTTTAACGTTCTGTTGAAACGTTCCACCAGACCATTGGTCTGGGGGTGGTATGCAGAAGAGAACTTGTAGGTGACCCCCCATTCTTTCCACATAGCCTGCATATACTTCGACATAAAGTTGCTGCCACGATCTGACACAACTTCTTTAGGGAAGCCAACCCTAGTAAATATGCCGAGTAAAGCTTTTGCAACTGACTTGGCAGTTACAGTTTTTAATGGGATGGCCTCAGGATACCTGGTTGCATGGTCGACCAGCACCAGGATAAACCTATTGCCCGAGGATGTTTGCGGGTCAAGGGGACCGACGATGTCGATCCCTACCCTTTCAAATGGTACCCCCACAACTGGGAGCGGTACCAACGGAGCTTGGATTGTCGCGCCAACCTTACCAGATAACTGGCAGGAGGCACAACTCCGGCAGTGACTTTCTACTTGCACCCCCATCTTGGGCCAGTAGAAGTGCATGGATAACCTTTGCTTGGTCCTCTTCATACCAAGGTGACCAGCAAGGGGAACTTCATGCGCCAAATGCAGGAGGAAGGGCCTAACAGAAAGGGGAACCACCAACCTCCTATGGTCTCCTTCTGTAGACTCTGTGGGCTCACTATAGAGGAGTCCACCTTCCCAATAAATCCTGTGCGTCCCAGGAGGTTCACCCTCAAGCTGGGAGCAGGCCTGTCTCCTTAGGCCTTCCAGAGATGGGCACTCACGTTGGCCTTTACTGAACTCGTCCCTATCAGGACCTCCTTCAACTAACAAATCTTTTAGTTCAGGATGATCGTTGGGGTCGAATACTTCAGGCATCGCCACTTCCTCGTCAGGCTCGGGCTATCGACCAACTTCCTCCACCGCAGTGGTAGGCGAGCTCGGGGGAATATTCTCTTTCCCTCGTCGTGACTTGTAGACTCCTTTCGCCTTGGGTTTCCCCTTCGGCTGGGGCGGCGTATTGGACTTGGCCAATGCTGCCCGTGCTTGAGACCGTGTGTAGGGTCTTTCGGCAGTGTCTCCTACGAGCCCTAAAGCTCTGAGATCATTGCCTAACAAGACCTTTCCCGGGACATTTCTCTGAATGCTCACTGGAATCCTGACTGCTGTACCATTTAAAGTAAGATTTACAGGGATCACGGGAAACATACGGAGGGGGCCGTCAGCCAACTTAGTGGGCATCAGAGTAGCTCTGGCAACTTCCTCTGAGTCTACCAAGGGAGAATCCACTACAGTGCGACTGCACCCACTATCCCTAAGAGCTGGAGTATCTACTCCATTGATCAGCACACTGTCTTTAAAGTAGTGCTTGGTATTATCCGGAATCCTAGCATACGCCTCTGCGACTTTAGGCTCCCAGGAACCCAGGGACACTAAAACTACCTCAGCCTCTATTCCGCTGGGAAATGAGTCTGAGGAGAAGGTTGCTCCTGTAATCTCTTCTTCCTGGTAGGAGGAGAAGGCCAGATTAGCGGAGTGGACCCCCAAAGGTCTAACCTTACAACGGGGATCCCCCTTCACATGGTCAGTTGCTCCACAAGCAAAACAAGATCCATTGGGTCTGTTTACATAGGGAGGCTTATTGTAACCAGAGTTCTGTTTCGGAGGCTGACCTCCACTACCCTGTGAGTTCTCTTGTGTCTTACCCTTGTTTTTCTTTTTGTGGCCCTTTTGGGAAGAAGATTTAGCAGATTCCCCACCCTCCATATCTTTGGACTTTTTCCCTTCCTCCTGCTTACCAGGATGAGTTTTGTCCTTATGGGACACTCGATGTGACACCCATAAGTCCCCTGCAATGGCCAGCTTCTTAGGATCTATCTCCTTCGAATCGGCCAAATGCTGCTTAAGCTCCGGGGAAGAAGCAAAAATGTGTTCAAGCATGACAAGATTTATCATGCCTTCGAAGGTAGAAACCTTATATCCTTCGACCCAGCCAGTTAAGTTTTTCAAAGATTCAGTGACATAAGATACCCAAGTACCACCTTCCTTTTTCTTATACTCTCGAAAACGCTTTAAATATTGGGCCGGAGTCTTCCCTAACTTTAAAATGAGAGTCTGCTTCAACATTGCGAAATCAGCTCGCTCAGCCTTCGACATCTCCATAATGGCACTACAGCCAGAATGGGGCAGTCTACTGAGCAACCACGCAATCTTGTCAGCATTGTCAACTTTCTGAACTTCGCATGCATACTCAAACGCCTTCAGCCAGTCCATAATGTCATTCCGTTCTTCATACACACTGAGCAGATCTTTTGGAAACCGTGGATGAGAGGAGGCCCCAGACCCATGTCCAGGACCCGTGGACCCATTTGCAACCTGAAGCTTGGCCAGTTCCAACTGGTGATCCCTGTCTTTTTGTTTTTCTGCCTGTTCGATTTTCAGTTTGGCTATGCTGAATTCAAGCTCCTGCTGCCTAAACCGCAGCTCTTGCTTCTTGAATTCAAGCATAGCCTCCCCATCAGCACTGGCAGAGGAAACATTAGACATCTCGTCCTCCCTGTCCTCGTGGTCGCGGTGGATCAGTGCAGCGGCAGAACCGTCGGTTCTGCCAGTGAGAGCAGCCCCACCACCTTCCGCACTGTCCTCAGAAGTAATAGCGTCAAGCTGTGCTTCTTGCCACCCCACGATTCTTTGGATCATTTCCAATTTTGTGCCTTGAGAGGAAACACCTCTCTCCGCACACATCTTTTTCAGCGTTTCTGATTTGGAAGCATTTAAAGTTAACAACGTATTTGTTTCCATACTGTGTGATAGGACTATGGCCTTTTTAAAGTTATATTACAACAATCCACTACGTGTACTGGTTGGAATAACCTGAAATGCCTTAGCCCGTGCGCAACACTGGATACCTTCAGTCGTATCCCACCGCTGTACACCAATTTGTTAAGACGGATTTCTGAACTCTGTCCTGGTGGCGCAGAAGTTCAGAAGGCCAACCTAATTACTTGGAACAGGGTAACCTCTGGACGAGCCAGACCAATCAAGGTAGCGATCGCGGCGGTCAAGACTAGGTCTCAAGAGGGGTGAGGGTGACTGAAAGCCCGCAATGAGCACACAAAGCAAGAGCGCTTACAAACTACTCCAAACAGGTGTTATATCAAAAATATAAACACATTTATTTTAAGGCCTTTAAAACAATGACCGTAGCAAGAAAATCACTCTATAACAATATTAAACCAACACATACCAAATCAACACAATATATATACAAATACACAGTCGCAAGCGTTTAAAGCACGAAATATGTAGTCCACCTGAAAGGGAAGGAAAACAGGCAGTGCGATAATGCTTTAGACTCAGTTCGCCTTCAGAGGCACCTAACTAGATGGAAGTCCGAGCCCTGAGAAGAGTGGAGCCTTGTGCTCAAAGTACCTGCAAGTGCTGGTGCCAACGGGCAAAAGGAGAAGCTCTTCGGAGGAGGTCAGGCAGTTCGTGTTAGTGCACAGCAGAAGAAGAACAGGTTCCGCAACTCAAGCGCAGCCTCCACAGCGAGCAGAAGCAGAGCGCGAGTACGGACGAAAAGGGTGCTGTTTTACACAGCGGGGAAAAGCAATGGGTTACTGCAGGAGGGCGACCAGATCCTAGCTAAACTACTCACCGGTCCCCGAAGCAAGCAGACCCAGGCTTCTCCACGTTAGTTTCAGCAGCTGGCAGGTTCAGAAGAGCAGGGAACGCTTTCCAGTCGTGTAGATCAAAAAGACGTCCCAATCGACGAAACCAGCACAGTTTTGTTGCCGCAGCAGGACAACGGAGCGGCCGTGCGTATCGGAGTCAAAAGTACACTCCTCCCTTCAGACTTGGGAACGCCAAGTGTACGAAGCGTGGGAGAGTGACAAGGACTCGAGATACGGCACAACCTGGCGGCGGTTACAGAGCAGGACTCCCTTGTAAGCTGGTCAGTCAACTGGATGGCCCAGAGACGCTTCCGAAGGTTTACTGCGAGGAGTTGATGAAGATGCCGGGAATAGCTGTTCCTGCTATTCCAATAGGTCGAAGCACCAATACAGGCCTTCTGGTTCGATCAAAGGAGGACGGGGGCTCTCAGGACGACAGCAGTGCAAAGGAGGATTCCTTCAGCGGGTCACCAGCGATTCCTCGGTCAAGCCTCTTGGTTGCAGGATACTTGGCTCCTGTATTCCTTCGTTCGTGAGAACTCAGGAGATCGACATGGTAGTGGTGTTTCCAGCCCCCTCTTATCCACGGTTCCCTTCGCGCCAAAACGGAGGGGAACCAATGGGAGATCCGCTCATCAAAACACATACCATACGTGGACCAATCACGGACCACGGTGGTCCCAGGCATTCACACCACCCTAGACTCTCTGGCACCCAGGATGTGTATTGGGACCAGACATCCCAGCCCACACCCTGGAGGCACACAAACGGCATGTAGAAGCCCGCGAAAGCAACCACGTTTCGCGGGAAAGTACATGCCCAAATAAGGAAGGCCCCGGGTCGCTGGACCTGGGGAAGGTGAAGGGAGCAAGACGGACAGTGGACAGGACAAAGGAGCCTCGTGGTCTGGCCATTTTGGGGAGCCAGGCCACCATTTTGGGTTCAGTGCAAAAACGTGCTCAGAACGGCAAAAGGAGCTCAAAATATACAAAACGATCGCTGCCACCATTCCAGTCCCTGAATGACTTGCACCGATCAAATACCATCCTAAAAGAGTATCTAGGGCCTGTAGAAGGCTAGAGACCCAAGAGAGCTGTAACTTAGCTTACAGTGCTCTCTTGTGTCGTGTTGCACTAAAGCGGCGACACGATAAAAGAAACTACGGGAAACAACGTTCCCCGGTACTGACTGTCATAAGGGCATGTCAGTTTCCCCGTAAGAAAGGAGCGAAAGCCCAGGGAAGTGCGGCAGAAGGCTGTACTTCCCTGGCAAAGTCAAGAACAAGGTTAAAAACAATAGCAAAAAGTTTAGGGGTTGCCACATGGAAGGAAATTTCCCTACAATAACGAAATCTTTCCTAACACCTTCCGATAGCAGAGATGTGATATCTCAATTCTTATACCAAACCTGAGATCCTTCCTATAACATGAGATGTGATATCCAACTCCTTCCCATTCCAATCCTGAGACCCTTCCTATAGCATGAGATGTGATGTCTCAATGCTTCTAATACCAAACCTGAGATCCTTCCTATAACATGAGATGTGATATCCAACTCCTTCCCATTCCAATCCTGAGACCCTTCCTATAGCATGAGATGTGATATTTCACTGCTTATACCAAACCTGAGACCCTTCCTATAGCATGAGATGTGATATCCAACTCCTTCCCATTCCAATCCTGAGACCCTTCCTATAGCATGAGATGTGATATCTCAATGCTTCTAATATCAAACTTGAGACCCTCCCTATAGCATGAGACGTGATATCCAACTCCTTCCCATTCCAATCCTGAGACTCTTCCTATAGCATGAGATGTGATATCTCAATGCTTCTACCAAACCTGAGACCCTTCCTATAACATGAGATGGGATATCCAACTCCTTCCCATTCCAATCCTCAGACACTTCCTATAGCATGAGATGTGATATCTCAATGCTTCTAATACCAAACCTGAGACCCTTCCTATGGCATGAGATTTGATATCAAACTCCTTCCCATTCCAATCCTGAGACCCTTCCTATAGCATGAGATATGATATCCAACTCCTTCCCATTCCAATCCTGAAACCCTTCCTATACCATGAGATGTGATATCTTAATGCTTCTAATACCAAACCTGAGACCCGTCCTATAACATGAGATGTGATATCCAAATCCTTCCCCTTCCAAACCTGAGACCCTTCCTTTAGCATGAGATGTGATATCCAGCTCCTTCCCATTCCAATCCTGAGACCCTTCCGATGGCATGAGATGTGATATCTCAATGCTTCTAATATCAAAACTGAGACCCTCCCTATAGCATGAGATGTGATATCTAAGTCCTTCCCATTCCAATCCTGAGTCCCTTCCGATAGCAGAGATGTGATATCTCAATGCTTATACCAAACCTGAGACCCTTCCTATGGCATGAGATGTGATATCCAACTCCTTCCCATTTCAATCCTGAGACCCTTCCTATAGCATGAGATGTGATATCTCAATGCTTCTACCAAACATGAGACCCTTCCTTTAGCATGAGATGTGATATCCATCTCCTTCCCATTCCAATCCTGAGACCCTTCCTATAGCATGAGATGTGATATCTCAATGCTTCTAATACCAAACCTGAGATCCTTCCGATAACATGAGATGTGATATCCAAATCCTTCCCCTTCCAAACCTGAGACCCTCCCTTTAGCATGAGATGTGATATCCAACTCCTTCCCATTCCAATCCTGAGACCCTTCTGATAGCATGAGATGTGATATCTCAATTCTTCTAATACTAAACCTGAGATCCTTCCGATAGCATAAGAAGTGATGTCTCAATGCTTCTAATACCAAACCTGGGACCCGTCCTATAACATGAGATATTATATCCAAATCCTTCCCATTCCAATCCTGAAACCCTTCCTTTAGCATGAGATGTGATATCTCAATGTTTCTAATAAAAAACCTGAGACCCTTTCTATAGCAAGAGATGTGATATCCAGCTCCTTCCCATTCCAATCCTGAGACCCTTCCGATAGCATGAGATGTGATATCTCAATGCTTCTAATATCAAAACTGAAACCCTCCCTATAGCATGAGATGTGATATCTAAGTCCTTCCCATTCCAATCCTGAGACCCTTCCGATAGCAGAGATGTGATATCTCAATGCTTATACTAAACCTGAGACCCTTCCTATGGCATGAGATGTGATATCCAACTCCTTCCCATTTCAATCCTGAGACCCTTCCTATAGCATGAGATGTGATATCTCAATGCTTCTACCAAACATGAGACCCTTCCTTTAGCATGAGATGTGATATCCATCTCCTTCCCATTCCAATCCTGAGACCCTTCCTATAGCATGAGATGTGATATCCCAATGCTTCTAATACCAAACCTGAGATCCTTCCGATAACATGAGATGTGATATCCAAATCCTTCCCCTTCCAAACCCGAGACCCTCCCTTTAGCATGAGATGTGATATCCAACTCCTTCCCATTCCAATCCTGAGACCCTTCTGATAGCATGAGATGTGATATCTCAATGCTTCTAATACTAAACCTGAGATCCTTCCGATAGCATGAGAAGTGATATCTCAATGCTTCTAATACCAAACCTGGGACCCGTCCTATAACATGAGATATGATATCCAAATCCTTCCCATTCCAATCCTGAAACCCTTCCTTTAGCATGAGATGTGATATCTCAATGTTTCTAATAAAAAACCTGAGACCGTTCCTATAGCATGACAAGGGATATCCAACTCCTTCCCATTCCAATCCTGAGACGCTTCCTATAGCAAGAGATGTGATATCCAAATCCTTCCCATTCCAATCCTGAGATGCTTCCTATAACATGAGATGTGATACCCAATTATTTCCCATTCCAAACCTGAGACCCTTCCTATTGGATGAGATGTGATATCCAACACCTTCCCATTCCAATCCTGACACCCTTCCTATACCATGAGATGTGATATCTCAATGCGTCTAATACCAAACCTGGGACTCGTCCTATAACATGAGATATGATATCCAAATCCTTCCCCTTCCAAACCTGAGACCCTTCCTTTAGCATGAGATGTGATATCCAAATCCTTCCCATTCCAATCCTGAAACCCCTCCTATAGCATGAGATGTGATATCTCAATGTTTCTAATAAAAAACTGAGACCCTTCCTATAGCAAGAGATGTGATATCCAAATCCTTCCCATTTCAATCCTGAGACCCTACCTATAACATGAGATGTGATATCCAACTCCTTCCCATTCCAACCTGAGACCCTTCCTATAACATGAGATGTGATATCCAACTCCTTCCCATTCCAATCCTGACACCCTTCCTATAGCATGAGATGTGATATCTCAATGTTTCTAATAAAAAACCTGAGACCCTTCCAATAGCAAGAGATGTGCTATCCAAATCCTTCCCATTCCAATCCTGAGACCCTTCCAATAACATGAGATGTGATATCCAACTCCTTCCCATTCCAACCTGAGACGTTTCCTATAGCATGAGAAGGGATATCCAATTCCTTCCCATTCCAATCCTGAGACCCTTCCTATAGCAAGAGATGTGATATCCAAATCCTTCCCATTCCAATCCTGAGATCCTTCCTATAACATGAGATGTGATACCCAATTATTTCCCATTCCAAACCTGAGACCCTTCCTATTGGATGAGATGTGATATCCAACACCTTCCCATTCCAATCCTGACACCCTTCCTATACCATGAGATGTGATATCTCAATGCTTCTAATACCAAACCTGGGACCCGTCCTATAACATGAGATATGATATCCAAATCCTTCCCCTTCCAAAACTGAGACCCTTCCTTTAGCATGAGATGTGATATCCAAATCCTTCCCATTCCAATCCTGAAACCCCTCCTATAGCATGAGATGTGATATCTCAATGTTTCTAATAAAAAACTGAGACCCTTCCTATAGCAAGAGATGTGATATCCAAATCCTTCCCATTTCAATCCTGAGACCCTACCTATAGCATGAGATGTGATATCCAACTCCTTCCCATTCCAACCTGAGACCGTTCCTATAGCATGAGAAGGGATATCCAACTCCTTCCCATTCCAATCCTGAGACCCTTCCTATAGCAAGAGATGTGATATCCAAATCCTTCCCATTCCAATCCTGAGATGCTTCCTATAACATGAGATGTGATACCCAATTATTTCCCATTCCAAACCTGAGACCCTTCCTATTGGATGAGATGTGATATCCAACACCTTCCCATTCCAATCCTGACACCCTTCCTATACCATGAGATGTGATATCTCAATGCGTCTAATACCAAACCTGGGACTCGTCCTATAACATGAGATATGATATCCAAATCCTTCCCCTTCCAAACCTGACACCCTTCCTTTAGCATGAGATGTGATATCCAAATCCTTCCCATTCCAATCCTGAAACCCCTCCTATAGCATGAGATGTGTTATCTCAATGTTTCTAATAAAAAACTGAGACCCTTCCTATAGCAAGAGATGTGATATCCAAATCCTTCCCATTTCAATCCTGAGACCCTACCTATAACATGAGATGTGATATCCAACTCCTTCCCATTCCAACCTGAGACCCTTCCTATAACATGAGATGTGATATCCAACTCCTTCCCATTCCAATCCTGAAACCCTTCCTATAGCATGAGATGTGATATCTCAATGTTTCTAATAAAAAACCTGAGACCCTTCCAATAGCAAGAGATGTGCTATCCAAATCCTTCCCATTCCAATCCTGAGACCCTTCCTATAACATGAGATGTGATATCCAACTCCTTCCCATTCCAACCTGAGACGTTTCCTATAGCATGAGAAGGGATATCCAACTCCTTCCCATTCCAATCCTGAGACCCTTCCTATAGCAAGAGATGTGATATCCAAATCCTTCCCATTCCAATCCTGAGATCCTTCCTATAACATGAGATGTGATACCCAAGTATTTCCCATTCCAAACCTGAGACCCTTCCTATTGGATGAGATGTGATATCCAACACCTTCCCATTCCAATCCTGACACCCTTCCTATACCATGAGATGTGATATCTCAATGCTTCTAATACCAAACCTGGGACCCGTCCTATAACATGAGATATGATATCCAAATCCTTCCCCTTCCAAACCTGAGACCCTTCCTTTAGCATGAGATGTGATATCCAAATCCTTCCCATTCCAATCCTGAAACCCCTCCTATAGCATGAGATGTGATATCTCAATGTTTCTAATAAAAAACTGAGACCCTTCCTATAGCAAGAGATGTGATATCCAAATCCTTCCCATTTCAATCCTGAGACCCTACCTATAGCATGAGATGTGATATCCAACTCCTTCCCATTCCAACCTGAGACCCTTCCTATAACATGAGATGTGATATCCAACTCCTTCCCATTCCAATCCTGAAACCCTTCCTATAGCATGAGATGTGATATCTCAATGTTTCTAATAAAAAACCTGAGACCCTTCCAATAGCAAGAGATGTGATATCCAAATCCTTCCCATTCCAATCCTGAGACCCTTCCTATAACATGAGATGTGATATCCAACTCGTTCCCATACCAACCTGAGACCCTTCCTATTGCATGAGAAGGGATATCCAACTCCTTCCCATTCCAATCCTGAGACCCTTCCTATAGCAAGAGATGTGATATCCAAATCCTTCCCATTCCAATCCTGAGATCCTTCCTATAACATGAGATGTGATATCTCAATGCTTCTAATACCAAACCTGAGACCCTTCCTATGGCATGAGATGTGATATCCAACTCCTTCCCATTCCAATCCTGAGACCCTTCCTATAGCATGAGATGTGATGTCTCAATGCTTCTAATACCAAACCTGAGATCCTTCCTATAACATGAGATGTGATATCCAACTCCTTCCCATTCCAATCCTGAGACCCTTCCTATAGCATGAGATGTGATATCTCACTGCTTATACCAAACCTGAGACCCTTCCTATAGCATGAGATGTGATATCCAACTCCTTCCCATTCCAATCCTGAGACCCTTCCTATAGCATGAGATGTGATATCTCAATGCTTCTAATATCAAACTTGAGACCCTCCCTATAGCATGAGACGTGATATCCAACTCCTTCCCATTCCAATCCTGAGACTCTTCCTATAGCATGAGATGTGATATCTCAATGCTTCTACCAAACCTGAGACCCTTCCTATAACATGAGATGGGATATCCAACTCCTTCCCATTCCAATCCTCAGACACTTCCTATAGCATGAGATGTGATATCTCAATGCTTCTAATACCAAACCTGAACCCTTCCTATGGCATGAGATTTGATATCAAACTCCTTCCCATTCCAATCCTGAGACCCTTCCTATAGCATGAGATATGATATCCAACTCCTTCCCATTCCAATCCTGAAACCCTTCCTATACCATGAGATGTGATATCTTAATGCTTCTAAAACCAAACCTGAGACCCGTCCTATAACATGAGATGTGATATCCAAATCCTTACCCTTCCAAACCTGAGACCCTTCCTTTAGCATGAGATGTGATATCCAGCTCCTTCCCATTCCAATCCTGAGACCCTTCCGATAGCATGAGATGTGATATCTCAATGCTTCTAATATCAAAACTGAGACCCTCCCTATTGCATGAGATGTGATATCTAAGTCCTTCCCATTCCAATCCTGAGACCCTTCCAATAGCAGAGATGTGATATCTCTCTGCTTATACCAAACCTGAGACCCTTCCTATGGCATGAGATGTGATATCCAACTCCTTCCCATTTCAATCCTGAGACCCTTCCTATAGCATGAGATGTGATATCTCAATGCTTCTACCAAACATGAGACCCTTCCTATGGCATGAGATTTGATATCAAACTCCTTCCCATTCCAATCCTGAGACCCTTCCTATAGCATGAGATATGATATCCAACTCCTTCCCATTCCAATCCTGAAACCCTTCCTATACCATGAGATGTGATATCTCAATGCTTCTAATACCAAACCTGAGATCCTTCCGATAACATGAGATGTGATATCCAAATCCTTCCCCTTCCAAACCTGAGACCCTCCCTTTAGCATGAGATGTGATATCCAACTACTTCCCATTCCAATCCTGAGACCCTTCTGATAGCATGAGATGTGATATCTCAATGCTTCTAATACTAAACCTGAGATCCTTCCGATAGCATGAGAAGTGATATCTCAATGCTTCTAATACCAAACCTGGGACCTGTCCTATAACATGAGATATTATATCCAAATCCTTCCCATTCCAATCCTGAAACCCTTCCTTTAGCATGAGATGTGATATCTCAATGTTTCTAATAAAAAACCTGAGACCCTTCCTATAGCAAGAGATGTGATATCCAAATCCTTCCCATTCCAATCCTGAGACCCTTCCTATAACATGAGATGTGATATCCAACTCCTTCCCATTCCAATCCTGAAACCCTTCCTATAGCATGAGATGTGATATCTCAATTTTTCTAATAAAAAACCTGAGACCCTTCCAATAGCAAGAGATGTGATATCCAAATCCTTCCCATTCCAATCCTGAGACCCTTCCTATAACATGAGATGTGATATCCAACTCCTTCCCATTCCAACCTGAGACCCTTCCTATAGCATGAGAAGGGATATCCAACGCCTTCCCATTCCAATCCTGAGACCCTTCCTATAGCAAGAGATGTGATATCCAATTCCTTCCCATTCCAATCCTGAGATCCTTCCTATAACATGAGATGTGATACCCAATTATTTCCCATTCCAAACCTGAGACCCTTCCTATTGGATGATATCCAACACCTTCCCATTCCAATCCTGACACCCTTCCTATACCATGAGATGTGATATCTCAATGATTCTAATACCAAACCTGGGACCCGTCCTATAACATGAGATATGATATCCAAATCCTTCCCCTTCCAAACCTGAGACCCTTCCTTTAGCATGAGATGTGATATCCAAATCCTTCCCATTCCAATCCTGAAACCCCTCCTATAGCATGAGATGTGATATCTCAATGTTTCTAATAAAAAACTGAGACCCTTCCTATAGCAAGAGATGTGATATCCAAATCCTTCCCATTTCAATCCTGAGACCCTACCTATAACATGAGATGTGATATCCAACTCCTTCCCATTCCAACCTGAGACCCTTCCTATAGCATGAGATGTGATCTCTCTATGCTTCTAATACCAAACCTGAGATCCTTCCTATAACATGAGATGTGATATCCAACTCCTCCCCATTCCAATCCTGAGGCCCTTCCTATAGCATGAGATGTGATATCTCACTGCTAATACCAAACCTGAGACCCTTCCTATAGCATGAGATGTGATATCCAACTCCTTCCCATTCCAATCCTGAGACCCTTCCTATAGCATGAGATGTGATATCTCAATGCTTCTAATACCAAACCTGAGACCCTTCCTATGGCATGAGATTTGATATCAAACTCCTTCCCATTCCAATCCTGAGACCCTTCCTATAGCATGAGATATGATATCCAACTCCTTCCCATTCCAATCCTGAAACCCTTCCTATACCATGAGATGTGATATCTTAATGCTTCTAATACCAAACCTGAGACCCGTCCTATAACATGAGATGTGATATCCAAATCCTTCCCCTTCCAAACTTGAGACCCTTCCTTTAGCATGAGATGTGATATCCAGCTCCTTCCCATTCCAATCCTGAGACCCTTCCGATAGCATGAGATGTGATATATCAATGCTTCTAATATCAAAACTGAGACCCTCCCTATAGCATGAGATGTGATATCTAAGACCTTCCCATTCCAATCCTGAGACCCTTCCAATAGCAGAGATGTGATATCTCAATGCTTATACCAAACCTGAGACCCTTCCTATGGCATGAGATGTGATATCCAACTCCTTCCCATTTCAATCCTGAGACCCTTCCTATAGCATGAGATGTGATATCTCAATGCTTCTAATACCAAACCTGAGATCCTTCCTTTAGCATGAGATGTGATATCCATCTCCTTCCCATTCCAATCCTGAGACCCTTCCGATAGCAGAGATGTGATATCTCAATGCTTCTACCAAACATGAGACCCTTCCTTTAGCATGAGATGTGATATCCATCTCCTTCCCATTCCAATCCTGAGACCCTTCCTATAGCATGAGATGTGATATCTCAATGCTTCTAATACCAAACCTGAGATCCTTCCGATAACATGAGATGTGATATCCAAATCCTTCCCCTTCCAAACCTGAGACCCTCCCTTTAGCATGAGATGTGATATCCAACTCCTTCCCATTCCAATCCTGAGACCCTTCTGATAGCATGAGATGTGATATCTCAATGCTTCTAATACTAAACCTGAGATCCTTCCGATAGCATGAGAAGTGATATCTCAATGCTTCTAATACCAAACCTGGGACCCGTCCTATAACATGAGATATTATATCCAAATCCTTCCCATTCCAATCCTGAAACCCTTCCTTTAGCATGAGATGTGATATCTCAATGTTTCTAATAAAAAACCTGAGACCCTTCCTATAGCAAGAGATGTGATATCCAGCTCCTTCCCATTCCAATCCTGAGACCCTTCCGATAGCATGAGATGTGATATCTCAATGCTTTTTATATCAAAATTGAGACCCTCCCTATAGCATGAGATTTGATATCTAAGTCCTTCGCATTCCAATCCTGAGACCCTTCCGATAGCAGAGATGTGATATCTCAATGCTTATACCAAACCTGAGACCCTTCCTATGGCATGAGATGTGATATCCAACTCCTTCCCATTTCAATCCTGAGACCCTTCCTATAGCATGAGATGTGATATCTCAATGCTTCTACCAAACATGAGACCCTTCCTTTAGCATGAGATGTGATATCCATCTCCTTCCCATTCCAATCCTGAGACCCTTCCTATAGCATGAGATGTGATATCTCAATGCTTCTAATACCAAACCTGAGATCCTTCCGATAACATGAGATGTGATATCCAAATCCTTCCCCTTCCAAACCTGAGACCCTCCCTTTAGCATGAGATGTGATATCCAACTCCTTCCCATTCCAATCCTGAGACCCTTCTGATAGCATGAGATGTGATATCTCAATGCTTCTAATACTAAACCTGAGATCCTTCCGATAGCATGAGAAGTGATATCTCAATGCTTCTAATACCAAACCTGGGACCCGTCCTATAACATGAGATATTATATCCAAATCCTTCCCATTCCAATCCTGAAACCCTTCCTTTAGCATGAGATGTGATATCTCAATGTTTCTAATAAAAAACCTGAGACCCTTCCTATAGCAAGAGATGTGATATCCAGCTCCTTCCCATTCCAATCCTGAGACCCTTCCAATAGCATGAGATGTGATATCTCAATGCTTTTTATATCAAAATTGAGACCCTCCCTATAGCATGAGATGTGATATCTAAGTCCTTCGCATTCCAATCCTGAGACCCTTCCGATAGCAGAGATGTGATATCTCAATGCTTATACCAAACTTGAGACCCTTCCTATGGCATGAGATGTGATATCCAACTCCTTCCCATTTCAATCCTGAGACCCTTCCTATAGCATGAGATGTGATATCTCAATGCTTCTAACAAACATGAGACCCTTCCTTTAGCATGAGATGTGATATCCATCTCCTTCCCATTCCAATCCTGAGACCCTTCCTATAGCATGAGATGTGATATCTCAATGCTTCTAATACCAAACCTGAGATCCTTCCGATAACATGAGATGTGATATCCAAATCCTTCCCCTTCCAAACCTGAGACCCTCCCTTTAGCATGAGATGTGATATCCAACTCCTTTCCATTCCAATCCTGAGACCCTTCTGATAGCATGAGATGTGATATCTCAATGCTTCTAATACTAAACCTGAGATCCTTCCGATAGCATGAGAAGTGATATCTCAATGCTTCTAATACCAAACCTGGGACCCGTCCTATAACATGAGATATGATATCCAAATCCTTCCCATTCCAATCCTGAAACCCTTCCTTTAGCATGAGATGTGATATCTCAATGTTTCTAATAAAAAACCTGAGACCCTTCCTATAGCAAGAGATGTGATATCCAAATCCTTCCCATTCCAATCCTGAGACCCTTCCTATAACATGAGATGTGATATCCAACTCCTTCCCATTCCAATCCTGAAACCCTTCCTATAGCATGAGATGTGATATCTCAATGTTTCTAATAAAAAACCTGAGACCCTTCCAATAGCACGAGATGTGATATCCAAATCCTTCCCATTCCAATCTGGAGACCCTTCCTATAACATGAGATGTGATATCCAACTCCTTCCCATTCCAACCTGAGACCCTTCCTATAGTATGAGAAGGGATATCCAACTCCTTCCCATTCCAATCCTGAGACCCTTCCTATAGCAAGAGATGTGATATCCAAATCCTTCCCATTCCAAACCTGAGATCCTTCCTATAACATGAGATGTGATATCCAAATCCTTCCCATTCCAATCCTGAAACCCCTCCGATAGCATGAGAAGTGATATCTCAATGCTTCTAATACCAAACCTGGGACCCGTCCTATAACATGAGATATGATATCCAAATCCTTCCCCTTCCAAACCTGAGACCCTTCCTTTAGCATGAGATGTGATATCCAAATCCTTCCCATTCCAATCCTGAAACCCCTCCTATAGCATGAGATGTGATATCTCAATGTTTCTAATAAAAAACCTGAGACCCTTCCAATAGCAAGAGATGTGATATCCAAATCCTTCCCATTCCAATCCTGAGACCCTTCCTATAACATGAGATGTGATATCCAACTCCTTCCCATTCCAACCTGAGACCCTTCCTATAGCAGGAGAAGGGATATCCAACTCCTTCCCATTCCAATCCTGAGACCCTTCCTATAGCAAGAGATGTGATATCCAAATCCTTCCCATTCCAATCCTGAGATCCTTCCTATAACATGAGATGTGATACCCAATTATTTCCCGTTCCAAACCTGAGACCCTTCCTATTGGATGAGATGTGATATTCAACACCTTCCCATCCCAATCCTGACACCCTTCCTATACCATGAGATGTGATATCTCAATGTTTCTAATACAAAACTGAGACCCTTCCTATAGCAAGAGATGTGATATCCAAATCCTTCCCATTTCAATCCTGAAACCCCTCCTAAAGCATGAGATCTGATATCTCAATGTTTCTAATAAAAAACTGAGACCCTTCCTATATCAAGAGATGTGATATCCAAATCCTTCCCATTTCAATCCTGAGACCCTACCTATAACATGAGATGTGATATCCAACTCCTTCCCATTCCAACCTGAGACCCTCCCTTTAGCATGAGATGTGATATCCAACTCCTTCCCATTCCAATCCTGAGACCCTTCTGATAGCATGAGATGTGATATCTCAATGCTTCTTATACTAAACCTGAGATCCTTCCGATAGCATGAGAAGTGATATCTCAATGCTTCTAATACCAAACCTGGGACCCGTCCTATAACATGAGATATTATATCCAAATCCTTCCCATTCCAATCCTGAAACCCTTCCTTTAGCATGAGATGTGATATCTCAATGTTTCTAATAAAAAACCTGAGACCCTTCCTATAGCAAGAGATGTGATATCCAAATCCTTCCCATTCCAATCCTGAGACCCTTCCTATAACATGAGATGTGATATCCAACTCCTTCCCATTCCAATCCTGAAACCCTTCCTATAGCATGAGATGTGATATCTCAATTTTTCTAATAAAAAACCTGAGACCCTTCCAATAGCAAGAGATGTGATATCCAAATCCTTCCCATTCCAATCCTGAGAACCTTCCTATAACATGAGATGTGATATCCAACTCCTTCCCATTCCAACCTGAGACCCTTCCTATAGCATGAGAAGGGATATCCAACTCCTTCCCATTCCAATCCTGAGACCCTTCCTATAGCAAGAGATGTGATATCCAAATCCTTCCCATTCCAATCCTGAGATCCTTCCTATAACATGAGATGTGATACCCAATTATTTCCCATTCCAAGCCTGAGACCCTTCCTATTGGATGAGATGTGATATCCAACACCTTCCCATTCCAATCCTGACACCCTTCCTATACCATGAGATGTGATATCTCAATGCTTCTAATACCAAACCTGGGACCCGTCCTATAACATGAGATATGATATCCAAATCCTTCCCCTTCCAATCCTGAAACCCCTCCTATAGCATGAGATGTGATATCTCAATGTTTCTAATAAAAAACTGAGACCCTTCCTATAGCAAGAGATGTGATATCCAAATCCTTCCCATTTCAATCCTGAGACCCTACCTATAACATGAGATGTGATATCCAACTCCTTCCCATTCCAACCTGAGACCCTTCCTATAGCATGAGAGTGATGTCTCAATGCTTCTAATACCAAACCTGAGATCCTTCCTATAACATGAGATGTGATATCCAACTCCTTCCCATTCCAATCCTGAGGCCCTTCCTATAGCATGAGATGTGATATCTCACTGCTTATACCAAACCTGAGACCCTTCCTATAGCATGAGATGTGATATCCAACTCCTTCCCATTCCAATCCTGAGACCCTTCCTATAGCATGAGATGTGATATCTCAATGCTTCTAATATCAAACTTGAGACCCTCCCTATAGCATGAGACGTGATATCCAACTCCTTCCCATTCCAATCCTGAGACTCTTCCTATAGCATGAGATGTGATATCTCAATGTTTCTACCAAACCTGAGACCCTTCCTATAACATGAGATGGGATATCCAACTCCTTCCCATTCCAATCCTCAGACACTTCCTATAGCATGAGATGTGATATCTCAATGCTTCTAATACCAAACCCGAGACCCTTCCTATGGCATGAGATTTGATATCAAACTCCTTCCCATTCCAATCCTGAGACCCTTCCTATAGCATGAGATATGATATCCAACTCCTTCCCATTCCAATCCTGAAACCCTTCCTATACCATGAGATGTGATATCTTAATGCTTCAAATACCAAACCTGAGACCCGTCCTATAACATGAGATGTGATATCCAAATCCTTCCCCTTCCAAACCTGAGACCCTTCCTTTAGCATGAGATGTGATATCCAGCTCCTTCCCATTCCAATCCTGAGACCCTTCCGATAGCATGAGATGTGATATATCAATGCTTCTAATATCAAAACTGAGACCCTCCCTATAGCATGAGATGTGATATCTAAGACCTTCCCATTCCAATCCTGAGACCCTTCCGATAGCAGAGATGTGATATCTCAGTGCTTATACCAAACCTGAGACCCTTCCTATGGCATGAGATGTGATATCCAACTCCTTCCCATTTCAATCCTGAGACCCTTCCTATAGCATGAGATGTGATATCTCAATGCTTCTACCAAACATGAGACCCTTCCTATAACATGAGATGGGATATCCAACTCCTTCCCATTCCAATCCTCAGACACTTCCTATAGCATGAGATGTGATATCTCAATGCTTCTAATACCAAACCTGAGACCCTTCCTATGGCATGAGATTTGATATCAAACTCCTTCCCATTCCAATCCTGAGACCCTTCCTATAGCATGAGATATGATATCCAACTCCTTCCCATTCCAATCCTGAAACCCTTCCTATACCATGAGATGTGATATCTTAATGCTTCTAATACCAAACCTGAGACCCGTCCTATAACATGAGATGTGATATCCAAATCCTTCCCCTTCCAAACCTGAGACCCTTCCTTTAGCATGAGATGTGATATCCAGCTCCTTCCCATTCCAATCCTGAGACCCTTACAATAGCATGAGATGTGATATATCAATGCTTCTAATATCAAAACTGAGACCCTCCCTATAGCATGAGATGTGATATCTAAGACCTTCCCATTCCAATCCTGAGACCCTTCCGATAGCAGAGATGTGATATCTCAGTGCTTATACCAAACCTGAGACCCTTCCTATGGCATGAGATATGATATCCAACTCCTTCCCATTTCAATCCTGAGACCCTTCCTTTAGCATGAGATGTGATATCCATCTCCTTCCCATTCCAATCCTGAGACCCTTCCTATAGCATGAGATGTGATATCTCAATGCTTCTAATACCAAACCTGAGATCCTTCCGATAACATGAGATGTGATATCCAAATCCTTCCCCTTCCAAACCTGAGACCCTCCCTTTAGCATGAGATGTGATATCCAACTCCTTCCCATTCCAATCCCGAGACCCTTCTGATGGCATGAGATGTGATATCTCAATGCTTCTAATACTAAACCTGAGATCCTTCCGATAGCATGAGAAGTGATATCTCAATGCTTCTAATACCAAACCTGGGACCCGTCCTAAAACATGAGATATTATATCAAAATCCTTCCCATTCGAATCCTGAAACCCTTCCTTTAGCATGAGATGTGATATCTCAATGTTTCTAATAAAAAACCTGAGACCCTTCCTATAGCAAGAGATGTGATATCCAGCTCCTTCCCATTCCAATCCTGAGACCCTTCCGATAGCATGAGATGTGAAATCTCAATGCTTCTAATATCAAAACTGAGACCCTCCCTATAGCATGAGATGTGATATCTAAGTCCTTCGCATTCCAATCCTGAGACCCTTCCGATAGCAGAAATGTGATATCTCAATGCTTATACCAAACCTGAGACCCTTCCTATGGCATGAGATGTGATATCCAACTCCTTCCCATTTCAATCCTGAGACCCTTCCTATAGCATGAGATGTGATATCTCAATGCTTCTACCAAACATGAGACCCTTCCTTTAGCATGAGATGTGATATCCATCTCCTTCCCATTCCAATCCTGAGACCCTTCCTATAGCATGAGATGTGATATCTCAATGCTTCTAATACCAAACCTGAGATCCTTCCGATAACATGAGATGTGATATCCAAATCCTTCCCCTTCCAAACCTGAGACCCTCCCTTTAGCATGAGATGTGATATCCAACTCCTTCCCATTCCAATCCTGAGACCATTCTGATAGCATGAGATGTGATATCTCAATGCTTCTAATACTAAACCTGAGATCCTTCTGATAGCATGAGAAGTGATATCTCAATGCTTCTAATACCAAACCTGGGACCCGTCCTATAACATGAGATATGATATCCAAATCCTTCCCATTCCAATCCTGAAACCCTTCCTTTAGCATGAGATGTGATATCTCAATGTTTCTAATAAAAAACCTGAGACCCTTCCTATAGCAAGAGATGTGATATCCAAATCCTTCCCATTCCAATCCTGAGACCCTTCCTATAACATGAGATGTGATATCCAACTCCTTCCCATTCCAATCCTGAAACCCTTCCTATAGCATGAGATGTGATATCTCAATGTTTCTAATAAAAAACCTGAGACCCTTCCAATAGCAAGAGATGTGATATCCAAATCCTTACCATTCCAATCCTGAGACCCTTCCTATAACATGAGATGTGATATCCAACTCCTTCCCATTCCAACCTGAGACCCTTCCTATAGTATGAGAAGGGATATCCAACTCCTTCCCATTCTAATCCTGAGACCCTTCCTATAGCAAGAGATGTGATATCCAAATCCTTCCCATTCCAATCCTGAGATCCTTCCTATAACATGAGATGTGATACCCAATTATTTCCCATTCCAAACCTGAGACCCTTCCTATTGGATGAGATGTGATATCCAACACCTTCCCATTCCAATCCTGACACCCTTCCTATACCATGAGACGTGATATCTCAATGCTTCTAATACCAAACCTGGGACACGTCCTATAACATGAGATATGATATCCAAATCCTTCCCCTTCCAAACCTGAGACCCTTCCTTTAGCATGAGATGTGATATCCAAATCCTTCCCATTCCAATCCTGAAACCCCTCCTATAGCATGAGATGTGATATCTCAATGTTTCTAATAAAAAACCTGAGACCCTTCCAATAGCAAGAGATGTGATATCCAAATCCTTCCCATTCCAATCCTGAGACCCTTCCTTTAACATGAGATGTGATATCCAACTCCTACCCATTCCAACCTGAGACCCTTCCTATAGCATGAGAAGGGATATCCAACTCCTTCCCATTCCAATCCTAAAACCCTTCCTATAGCAAGAGATGTGATATCCAAATCCTTCCCATTCCAATCCTGAGATCCTTCCTATAACATGAGATGTGATACCCAATTATTTACCATTCCAAACCTGAGACCCTTCCTATTGGATGAGATGTGATATTCAACACCTTCCCATTCCAATCCTGACACCCTTCCTATACCATGAGATGTGATATCTCAATGTTTCTAATACAAAACTGAGACCCTTCCTATAGCAAGAGATGTGATATCCAAATCCTTCCCATTTCAATCCTGAAACCCCTCCTAAAGCATGAGATCTGATATCTCAATGTTTCCAATAAAAAACTGAGACCCTTCCTATAGCAAGAGATGTGATATCCAAATCCTTCCCATTTCAATCCTGAGACCCTACCTATAACATGAGATGTGATATCCAACTCCTTCCCATTCCAACGTGAGACCCTCCCTTTAGCATGAGATGTGATATCCAACTCCTTCCCATTCCAATCCTGAGACCCTTCTGATAGCATGAGATGTGATATCTCAATGCTTCTAATACTAAACCTGAGATCCTTCCGATAGCATGAGAATTGATATCTCAATGCTTCTAATACCAAACCTGGGACCCGTCCTATAACATGAGATATGATATCCAAATCCTTCCCATTCCAATCCTGAAACCCTTCCTTTAGCATGAGATGTGATATCTCAATGTTTCTAATAAAAAACCTGAGACCCTTCCTATAGCAAGAGATGTGATATCCAAATCCTTCCCATTCCCATCCTGAGACCCTTCCTATAACATGAGATGTGATATCCAACTCCTTCCCATTCCAATCCTGAAACCCTTCCAATAGCAAGAGATGTGATATCCAAATCCTTCCCATTCCAATCCTGAGACCCTTTCTATAACATGAGATGTGATATCCAACTCCTTCCCATTCCAACCTGAGACCCTTCCTATAGCATGAGAAGGGATATCCAACTCCTTCCCATTCCAATCTTG